>NC_142011.1:143179963-143452463 GCF_049901735.1 Notechis scutatus | reverse complement strand
CCCCAAATTCAAATCTGAAACCACTGTAAAAGCCTGACTCACAGATGAACACTATACAGAAGCCTGATGATGGCAGATGAGATTCTGCCGAAACGTCGCTACAACTTTAAAAGCACAACTACTATGTTGTTTTTGGCAATGACGTCAAAACTGGACCCCTTGCACATTATCAGTAGAGCCATTGTCTTCTAATACTTGTCAGGGATGGAACTCATTCTGACAATGTGCAAGGGGTCCAGTTTTGACGTCATTGCCAAAAACAACTAGACCCAGTGTCTAGATGACCATAGAGAATACTTATAACAGAATAACAAGCTGGAAGGAATCTTGGAGCCCTATACCATTTTAGACAAATGGTTGTCCAATCTCTTCTTTAAAACTTCCAGTGTTGGAGCATTTACAACTTCTGGAGGCAAGTTGTTCCACTGAGTAATTGTTCTAACTGTCAGGAAATGTCTCCTTAGTTCTAGGTTGCTTCTCTCCTTGATGAGTTTCCACCCATTGCTTCTTGTCCTGCCTTCAGGGGCTTTGGAGAATATCTTGACTCCCTCTTCTTTGTGGCAACCCCTGAGATATTGGAACACTGCTATCATGTCACCCCTGGTCCTTCTTTTCATTAAACTAGACATACCCATTTCCAGCAATCGTTCTTTATATGTTTTAGCCTCCAGTCCCCAAATTATTTTTGTTGTTCTTCTCTGCACTCTTTTGCTATCCTGGACTTTTTACACAGTTATGATTGGCCCACACGTAACAGCAACGTTCTTCACCATGGCTCCAAATGGAATAGGACAACAGGATGCTTATTTTATAAATAAATGGGATATAAACAACTATGATGTATCAGAAACAGCTGCTACAACATTATATCAATGACAAAAACTGGGTCAAGAACAGAGGAAAAACCACTTTTTAAAAACTGGTAGAATAAAGGATGACTTTAAGCTTCCTCAAGCATGGCCCGAGGATAAAACAAAAGCCATACCATGAATACCATGCCAGGAAAAAAAACAGTTACCACATTAATGCTCTTATTAAAGGCAACTGAGAAAGAATTCTAAGACTGCAGAGAATGAGTTTTGTTCCAACACTATTTCAGTGGAAGATGCTTAAGTACACCCACGAAAGGAGATAAGTTTGTTGGACAGATAATTGTTTTCAGCATCCACCCACATGCCAATTTCTTGTCTTGAGGCTTGCAATTGTGAAAAACACATCTTCAGTTCTAAACAGAGTCAAGATGCTTAGAAAGAATTGGCAGCTAGAATGAAACACGCAAGGTAACTCCATGAATAGTGAAAGTTGTTGATATAGTTAGGCAGCTGGTAGGTTTCCTGAAATAAAATCTTATCAAATCTTTAAGATTTATTCAGATAATACCAATCAGGCTCGAATAACATATAGGAGAGTTTTTAACCCTTGGTTCCACTTCCAAGAATGTGGCACCACTGAACCAATTCCAGATCACATGTTTTCCAAGGAAGCTCAGCATGAAAAAACCAACAAATATACATTTTGCCATTAAAAGAACAAATATGGAGTAAAGCACTTTTCCCAGCTATAATCTCATCCTTCCGGTTTTGGAGTCTTTGGACTTGACCCTATGGGGAATATCAATAATTCCAATTGATTGGAAGAACCAGGCTGGCTTTTTAATGTATTTTGGAGCTATGCTTGCCTCTTTAGATTATTTTGAAGGCCAAGAGAGGGAACAATAGAGAAACTACACAGAAGACCTGTAATATATATCTGATACTTTAGTATTCACTTTTCCCTGAAAAGCACATAAATATGCAAAAACATAGGTTGAGAATAAACACATACCAAATCTTTCTTCAATTGTTCCAAATAGACATCTCTTGATATCTTTTTTTCCTAGTTCTCTTCAAACCTTAATTTTACAAATATCAAATCAAATTATTTGATTTAATTTAATTTGATTTGAAACATATTATTTTGAATTTGTGCCTTTACACCTGAGCTTCTGTTTGTGGGATCCTTGGTGCTCTCTGAGTTTGGTTATTTTCTTGCAGATGTTTCATTATCCAGCTCCTTGGTTACATCCTCAATGCTACAAGGGAATTGGGTTTATCTCTTTTTACATACCCTATATAATACCCTATATATAACATAACCCTATCAGTGTTGATGGCAGTGCTCTTAGTGTTCCCTTGGTTAGGCTGTCATTTACTGTTAGAATGTTTGTCTGAGTTAGTAGTTCCTCATTGGGATATTGTTTATAGCTTCACTGTTGGTCTAATTTCTGGTGTTGGTGTTAATTTCTGCTAGTCTGGGGGTTGATTGATGAAAAGGAGGTGTTTTAGGGCTTTTTATCCTCTTTTTGACTTTTTGAACATCTTCCAACAAAAAGTGCCTGGCCGCTCAACCCACCACAACACAACTAACACAAGCTGTGAAAAGGATAACACTGGCATACATCAAAAACATCTCTGAAACAACCAACAGACTACTACAACCATATGGCAACATTGTAGTTACAAGCCAACTTAAGCTCTCCAAAACATCCTAAATCAAAAGACCCAGCAGCCCCAGGAGAAAAAAACAACAGCCATTTACAATATACAGTGTAAGGATTGTAACAGCTACTATGTAAGAAAAACAGACAGAAGACTAGCACATGGTTGCCAACCAGTGGGCTGGGGACCACTGATGGTCCGCGAGAAAATTTTGGTGGTCTGCAGAGAAATGTCAACCCCCCAAAGCACCCCCCAAAGCAATTAATCCAGGCTGTGCAGGAACACAAGGCTGTGCCACCCATATGGCCCAAGGGAACACAAAGCTTGCGTCAACACAAGGTAGTGAGGGGAGAAGGGAAAAGGCAGAGGGGGGAACTTGCCCCACTTGGCCCACACGCCTGGCCTGGCCACCAGGTTGCTTCTTTCCACTTCTTTCTTCTTCTGCTTTTGGCTGCACACAAGGAAAGCAGCGAAAGCCTTTCTTTCTCTCCCCCAAACTCCACCAGAGATGAGTCTTTGGGACCCTGCAGGGCATCCTGCTCCAAGAGGCTGTGCTGGCACGACAAGTCTCACAAAGAGACTTATTTCTGGCAGAGTTTGGGGGAGAGAAAGAAAGACTTCTGCTGCTTCTGCTGCTTTCCTTGCATGAACCCAAAAGTCTCTCTTTCTCCCCCTGAGAACGGAGCTGGAGATGGTATCCTGCGATTCCAAACAAAGAATGGTCGATCAGGGGTGGGGAATTTTCCTGCAGACTTTTTTGGAGATTTTCCCAGGGTCTCTGGTCCGCAGGATTTAAAATTATGAGTTTGGTGGTCCCTGAGGTCTAAAAGGTTGGCGACCCCTGGCTAGCATGAACACCAGCTAGGAGACAGAAGACACAATGAAAGCTCTTTAACTGCACAACACATGGACAGATTTAATCATAGTTTCAATTGGAAAATGGCAAATTGATGTGAGCATTCTAGATCAAACCAAGTCCCAAAATGCTAGAAAATTCAGTTTCAGTTTTGTGGTTGTTATACTGATACTGATATGATAGCTACCATATCTGGGCCACAAAAATCCAGTAATAATCCAGATTTTAGTAGCCTGGGCACGATAGCCCTACTGAAGAGGTCAACAAGGAACAAGTGTGAGTGTCATCAGTGTGCTCACCCAGATACTCAGATACTATTGTGAAGCATTTAATTGGTAACCAATATGGATTGACTGAGTGTTGCCATGAACTCATGAGCTGCTCCAGACAAACCAATCCAAAATGGGTATCAAAATCAGTACCAGAAGTAGAGTAATGCCGACATCAGGTTAGGACTCAATACCACCAGTTCCATTGGGGATCCTATTAGGATCCTGTTAGACAGAGAGGTGGTTGATGCATCAATAAAATCCTCATGGTCCCACATCTATGGTACATATATGAAAAAAATTCTACTAGGCCATAAATTGGTTTTAAGGACCATAGTCAGGCCCCTCCCCTTCCTGCTCCTCTGAGGTGTTCAAATATCGTACCAGCTCATTGTTTTAAAAAGCAAAATGAAGCTGCGACTTCCCTCTGCTTCATGTTGTTCCGACGGCCTTTTCTGCAATATCATCTAAGAGCTACTAGATGCGCTGAATTGACACAGCATGCCTGGGTGCAGTGAATAAGGCCATCTCCATGATGTAAATTAACCTTCTGCAGCATTCAGACAAAAAAAAAACAAAACCCTCCGTAATATGCCAACATTTTTTTGCTAAACACACAAGCCAAAACAGAGTATGAACAACAGCACTGTCAAAACTGTCCTTTTTTCCTTTTCTCTTTCTTTCTCTCACTCTTCGATTCTGAAGAACAGTTCCCCTCTAGCCTTCACATTTGCCCAGGTTTTAAAAAAACTGAGCTGACATCGTGCCATAAGTGCACATGCTTGGAAGTTAATTTCAAGCACTGAACTTACAGGCTGAACTAAATTAAGATTATCTATGCATATTTTTTTTAAATAAAAGCCAGTGCAATTATTTTGTTCTCGTTCTTTTGTTGGAAGTCAGACAGTGCACAATGATAAAAGACACTAAGGAATTATTAAAAAAGAAAAAAAAGTAATGTTTCATTCTGAAGTTTTTCTTTCTGTTCGCAACTTTCTTCAGATCCGTGTGCAAAAACATCTCTTGCTCATTGCCTTTTGTGGTATGATTTTCCATTTGACGAAGGAAATTGCCATTAAAGTGCTATTTTTTGAGATATTTTTTTAAAATGAACTTCCAACAGGCAATCTAATCAATGGAACGAAAGAAACATTTCTTGGGCAAATGGTCTGAACTCTTACTGGAAAATGTATTTCACCTTGTTTTGAGCCGTGGTGACGCAGTGGTTAAAATGCAGTATTGCAGGCTAACTCTGCATTCCACTGCCAACAGTTCGATCCTGACCGGCTCAAGGTTGACTCAGCCTTCTGTCTTTCTAAGGTCAGTAAAATGAGGACCCAGATTGTTGAGGGCCAATATGCAGATTCTGTAAACCGCTTAGAGAGGGCTGTAAATCACTGTGAAGCGGTATATAAGTCTAAGTGCTTGTGCTAGTTCTATGATTATATGGATTACACATTAATCATTTTACCCCAATTTATGCAATCATATGTACTAAGCCTCAGTGTCCTAACTAACTAAGCAAAGCATGAGGTTTTACTATGCTTACTGAGCATTATGGATGTTGATCTGAGCACATCGTGGTGGGGAGTGCTAAGTAGCTCAGTAATTCAGGGGCTAATTTCATGTGGGGATGAGTCTTGGCGAGAAGGGAAGCTGTTACTCTTTGCATTTGTTTCTTCCCAAATGCTAGCACAAAACAAAACTCTCTGGTAACCAGAGCAGCAGACAAGAGGAATAGCCAGGTTAATCCTTCTGCATGAAGTTTTTTGTAAGTACCACCTTGAGACAAACCTGCTGAGCTGCCACCAGCCACGCCAAGTCATAATGCTTTTCCTTACCAATTGCCATCAGGTGGCAAAGGGAATGGATGAATCAGATTTCTGGATTGACAGCAAAAGACAGCCCGTGGGACACCCTTGGAGCTCCAGGCTTCTGCTGTGGAACCAAGATTACTGCTTGTGTGCTGCTTGCGTGAAAAGCAGGACTAGGGAGTGACATAATTCCAATATTTGAGGGGCTGCCACAAGGATGAGGGAGTCAACCGATCCTCCAAAGCTCCTGAAGGCAGGACAAGAAGCAACAGATGGAAACTAATCCAGGAGAGAACCAACCTAGACCTAAGGAGAAACTTCCTGAAAGTGAGAATAATTAACCCGTGGAACAACTTGCCTCCAGAAATTGTGGGTGCTTCCACACTGGAGATTTTAAAGAAGAGGTTGGGCAACCACTTGTGAGAAACGATATAAGGCCTCCTGCTTGAGCAGGGGATTGGACTAAAAGAGCTCCAAGGTCCCTTCCAATTCTGTTATTCTGTTAGATGCCCTGTGATCATTCAGAAATAACTTGGATTGTCCAGGCTTCTTTTTCATTTAATATAATAGGACTTTCCACCACTGCTTCTGGTGTTGGTATAGTGCAAGGGCCTTCAAACTTGGCAAGTTTAAGACTTGTGGACTTCAACTCCCAGAATTCCTGAGCTAACATGACTGGAGGAGGAATTCTGGGAGTTGAAGTCCACAAGTCTTAAAGCTGGCAAGTTTGAAGTCCCCTGGTATAGTGCTTCCTATGCTACCCCAGATAACTTCCTATATTACTTTTTCAATCTGGAAGTCTCTGGTTGCTGCTGTTTGTTCTAGCTCTTGCTGCTGCTGCTGTTGCTGCTGCCACCCACAGGGTCCCACCAATGGATGGTTTTTCTCTACTGGCACTCTGACACAGGGGTGGGATTCAATTTTTTAAACAACTGGTTCTGTGGGCGTGGCTTAGTTGGTGGGCGTGGCTTGCTGGTCATGTGACTGGGTGGCCGTGGCCAACTCGACATCATTCACATCAAGGGGCGCTTCTCCTCGCCTGGCCTCTCATGACAGTGGGAATGCTGCAATGGTCATAAGTGTGAAAAATGGTCATAAGTCACTTTTTACAGTGCCATTGTAACTTCGAATGGTCACCAGTTTTAGACCAAAACTCAGAAAGGGTATGTAAACTCACGTTTGAATGTCAATCTTTCTAGCTAGCCAAGAAGCCTTGCTGAATGTCACTCATCTTGGTTCCTTGTCATTAAAAGCTTCTTCCTGGAAGCTCTGCTTCATTATTCAATTATTTCTTCAAAGTGCTAACTCCAACAGGGGAGTATTTCCCCCCCAACAGCAGTGTAAAAAACTTAAAACAACCCTTCCCCTTTAAGAAAGTACCAGCAAAGAAAAAAGAAAACCTCCTTCGGAGAGGTTAAGTCTAGGCATACTGCCAAGAATGTAAAAAGGGTAGAAAAAAACAAAAGGAGATTTCTTCCAACCTCCAACTGCTTAGAAAGTTAACAAAGCGGTACTAGCGAATAGGTGAGAACCTGTAGAATCCCAACCCTGCTCTGACAACCAGCAAGCACAATTGCACACTAAAATAAAGCAAGCCTCTCCAGAATCATGGTGCCTTTAGAGTTCGGGGAGGGAGAAACAAGTGTGACAGCCCAGAAGTTTTGCCACCGATATCTTTGGGTGGCCAAGGTACTTTCTTGGTGCAATGCATTTGGGGGGGAAGGGAGCGGGGAGGGGAAATTACCCCCCAAAAAATAATAATAACCCACAATGGCTTTATTGTGTTGGAAGAATTATCCTTCTGGGTTCAGTTCCAAGTGGGGAAAAAGACACTGGAAACATGGAGGCTGTTTGGGAAGATGGTTTAATGGTGGACAGGACCACTTTGGACAGGCTTGGAGCTCCAAAGTGAAAAGGATGAACACATGCTTCAAGGTGAAGGAAAAGAGAAGGGGAGGGGTGAGATGCTGAGAGTCCCTTATATACCCTCTGTTGGGCCCCACCTTAGTGTTCCCTGTTCTTGTGTAAGAAATGTATCCCATTGGCTGTCAGATTCCCAGGGGCGGGGTCTTAACTAACTTTGTAGGCTTTGTCTGGATCACATGGCTTCACCTGAGTGTTGGCTGATACAATATTCCCAGGCCAGGTGGTGAGATGGGTAGAGGCCTTTATTATGTAGAATACTCTGGCCTAGGCCATAATGGCCTAAGAGGGTGAGCTTCTGCTTCTGAGGTGAGTTTCTGCTTCTGAGTTTCTACTCTTTTTAGAGGAAATATTCTGCCTTTTTAACATTTCCTAGGATATTTCATTTTTCTAGGAGAGGAGTGGGTGCTAACTTCCTACAATTGAATGTTTGCATTACTGCCATCTCTGGCCTTAAAATGTTGACTCTGCCCTTAATGATCCGAATACGAATGAGTAACACAACTTAGCACTAGAATGCAATCCTAGAGTAGACTGATTATTATTTCTACAGACCCTGCTCTAACGAAGGACTGAGCTCTTTCCAACTGCAGAGATGGCCTTCCAGATCTATGTGCCCATGAAATAAAATGGATCTGAGGATATTTTTGTTCTTGTGGCATTTCATCTTCTGCTGCATCTTTCCAACTCTAGAAATTATCATGTTGAGACATTATAATAAGGTTCGTGTTAGACCAGGTCCCTGTTCTGTAGAATGAAATTGTCCTGACATGCAATTCCTGTCAGCTTTTGATTGAAAGCTCAAAGTGATCAATAGAAGGAAAATGTGTGTTTTTTTTTGTAAATAGTGGGAGGTGATGCTGAAATACATTACAAGATTGCTACTGGATTACCTGTGAAAATGATATCCTTCTGATAATTACACCGATAATTACCACTGATTTTGAAATTGGGTTGGTTGTATAAACCAGGCTTCAAATGTGCAGATTTGAGTTAAACATCACCAGTGTCCAAGAAGAGCAGATTCAAATGTGTAGATGGAATAAATTAATTTGATTTACTGCATACTAAAAATGCTATCTAGTAAAAGGATTGCAAATGTTGTAATCAATGTAAACTTAATCATGTAGAAGTAGCATGCATAACTTTAAAAAAAAAAAAGCACACGAATGAAATAACTAAGAATTAGATTCCCCCTCCCCACCTTAATTTGCTTTCTGGTAATTTTGGATCAAATTAATATTTGCCCAGTCAAAATAAAGCATTATAATTAAAGGATGCATTTCATCTTCTGCTACATCTTTCCAACTCTAGAAATTATCATGTTGAGACATTATAATAAGGTTCGTGTTAGACCAGGTCCCTGTTCTGTAGAATGAAAAGTAGATTCTGATTTCTTTAAAGTAGGGATGGAAAACCTGTGAATCCGATGAATACTGCTGAATAAGACGCCTGTCATCCCTTATGGTCAGCCCTTTCACATAATCCAGATACGAAAGAAAACTACATGAGCTAATTTCTACTTTATTGCAAAACTATAGTATATTAACAGAATCTTGTAAGTCTGAAGGCACATACACTGTTACCACTTTGAACCGTCTGATCCGTTAAGGTGGGTCTTTCCTAAATTTCTTCTTCTGCCCATTAATCCATCGGGGTCTCCTCCCTCTTTTGTGTGGTTGTTTTCTAGACAGCATCTCTTCTTCTCATTTCCCAAGATCATCCACATGTTCCATTACACTCCTTATGGTAGATGCAGCTGCTGGGAATTGTATTTCAACAACACTGAGAGGGCATAGGGCTTCTATTCCAGCTCTAGACTAACTTTCTTTACATTGACAAGAAAAAGGATGGAATCTGAAGCTGTTTAATCATGTGATTGATGTAGTCAATTGTGTAAATCGATACACTGGGGCAATAAAGCGAAGGACCTGTTAATAGAGAAATCAATTAATCCAACTCTTTGAGGGACCACACAAAATCCCTTCTCCTCAACCCCATAACAGTGTTGTCAGTATAAAAGGCATTGGTTAGATCTGTCTTCACAAGCCAAGTGACCTGCAAGAGGTATAGGATCAGAGTTTCTATTATCCTTATTTATGATGCAACCATGTTGGCTGGAGGTGATGCAGAATTATGCTCTAACTTTCCTGGACAATTTTAGGTTAAGAACTGCGCAATATTGAACAATGCTCACCTAAATTTGAAGGATAGATTGAAGCTTTTGCTGCCTTTAAAAAAAACACTAGTGTCACTCAAGTTGAGTGATGACTACATGGAGATGCTCGGGTATTATTCTTAGTAATAATGCAAAAATGGTTTGCCACTGCCTTTTTTCAGAAATTCTTCAGAATTTTTTCAGAAATTTACTAGTTTTAATCTACAGCCCTAAGACTTCCTGATGCTCTCCCATCAAAGTACTAACCAGGTATGATCTTATTTTCCTTCTTCAAGATTGTCCAAGGCCAGTCATCTTATGTACCTCCAGATGTATTCCCCCCCACTAAAAAATGTGTACAATTTTGCAGAAACAAAAATTAAAGAATTTGCCTGCAAAACCTATATTACATAAGAAAGTTAATGCCAAAATATGTACCTTAGGATCCCTGACTTACAACCATCGGTTTAGTCTATGTGTGAAGTTACACAGCACTGAAAAAAGTGACTTACGACCAGTGGTGGAATTTAAAATATTTTACTATTGATTCTGTGGGCGCGTGTGTGAAGCGTTCTAAAACGGGCAATTTAAGCATGAAAACTTACCTTACCATCAGTGCTGGTGAGTAAAACAGCTGAGATGCTCTGCCGCACCTATCAGTAAGATACAAACAAAGGAAATATAGGACAGGAAAGGGCGGGTGCGGGTGGGTGGGGCCAACTGCTGACCTGCGCTACCGGATCGCTAGAACCGGTGCGAACCAGCAGCATACCCACCACTGCTTATGACCATTTTTCTCACTTACAATCATTGGAGTACCCCCATGGTCATGTGATCAAAATTCAGATGCTTGGCAACTGAGAGTTGCAGTGTCCCGGGGGTGATGTGATCCCCTTTTGCGACCTTCTGAGAAGCAACCTCCAGGGGCAAGGCAGATTCACTTAAGAATTGCAGTGGTTCACTGAACAGCTGTGGCAAAAAAAGGTTGTAAAATGGAAACAAAACTCACTTAGCCGCTGCCTGACCTAGCAACAGAAATCTTGGACTTGATTGTGGATGAAAGTCAAGGGCTGCCTGTCAATGCACACAGAAATTAATTTATATACCAACTTGAAAAAGAATCTCCTTCCTCTGATACAGAAGTGGAATTGATTTGTGACTAGAAAAAAATTATATATATTCTCTCTAGTTAAGACAGAAGTTCATTGGGATGAGGGACGGAACTAGAGAGAGAATGCTGTCAAAGTCATGTGCACAATGGCCATTGGTTAATGTTATATAAAGGCACATATCTCCTTAATGGTATTTTTACACTCTGATGATGTTAGCAGAGGCTAATGAAAGCTTAGTGAACAATATAAATTTTTAGTTCCAGAGATCGGGATGTCTGTCTCTTTTTTCACAGTTTTACCTGGAACTCATATTTTTAAAATAGTTTCACACACACACACACACACACACACACACACACACACACACATACAAAAGTGGGGCTAGACCTATGATGATGACAACTGGCCTTTTTTTTTTTTTAGCAATCTAGCCACAGCGTTTTCAAGCAGCTGAAGTTTCTGAAACACTTTCCAGAGAAAGCTTTACATAGAGCATGCTACAAGCAATAAGATATATTTAAAATCCATTTGTACCATCTGGCATCCAAAACCTGAGCTGTGACTAGGAATATACATCCATCCGGGTGGGCGGGGGAAAGGGAGAAAGCCACTCTTTCTTAATGCCACACTACCATCTCAACCATCTGTCAATCAAATGCTCAGCTCCAAGGGTCTTATGATTACCTATATAAAGACTAAAATGATGGGCAGAGAAATTCCAGGAATCTGGAGCAGGGTTCTCTAAATTTGGAAACTTTAAGACTTGTGGACGTCAACTCCCAGAATTTCTCAGCCAGCATTGTTGGGAGTTGAAGTCCACAAGTCTTAAATTTGGGGACCCCCGATCTCGAGTTAGGAACTGTAACCCTCTAGATGAGGGGTGTCAAACTCAAGGCCCATGGGCTGGATCAGACCCATGGGGTACTTAGAACTGGCCTGTTTGGCCGCCCTGGAAACAGCGAAGGATCGGCCCGTGGTGCTTCTGAAGGTGAAAATGGGCTCCCAAGCTCCATTTTTGACTGCCACTGCCTCCTGCAACCCTCTGCCAGTGAAAATGGAGTTCATGGCCCTCCTGAGCTCCATTTTCATTGGCAGAGGATTGCAGGAGGCTGTGGTGGCTGAAAACAGAGCTTGGGAGCCCGTTTTCGCTGACAGATTGCTTTGGCCACCACAGTCCGTCCCCCCCCGACATGAGTGATGTCGAGCTGGGCATGCCCCCCTGGCCATGCCCCCCCCCCCGAGGTCAAACACAACCCTGATGCAGCCCTCCATGAAATCAGGTTTGACACCCCTGCTCTAGATATTGCCAAACTACAACTCCCAAAAATCCCAGCCAGCACAGCCAACACAGATGAAATGTTACTGGTTCCCTAATCCCTTTATTAATCCTTCTCAGTTATCTTGAAGTATATAAACTTAATCTTCTTCCATCTTCACTTCATTGCTGGCATTTCTGATCTCCCACTGATTGGAACAAAAATACTTTTCTTTTACACCACCGATGTCAAATTTTGACAAACACTTTTTTCTTCCTGCCCACCTTAAGTTCATATAAATCAGGCTTTTATGTAACAAGGTTTTATTTTCCAGAAATAAGACCTGCTCTTCAATAGAGCTATTAGTGGTAGCAAGACTGAATCAGAAGAGGTGTTGATGCATATTCTTTGTAATGCCATTGCAATTACTGAAATTTAACGAACAGCCATTACAGAGCCTATAATCTAGGCAGGATTGACAAATGAGTGAACTATAACGTTAGTCGTTTGCAGTCTTAGTAGAAAGATTATGTAGGCTGAATATTATTTTGCAGGAACTGAGTTCTTAAACCCCATCTCTTCAGAAGAAAGAACAGCTTGGATGCTCTCTCCATGGGTCTAGCAAAGTTGCAGATTTATTTATTTATTTATTTATTTGATTTGCCAATTGTTTACAAGATAATAAGTATAAGTGTATACATAGTTGTGAATACATGAAATGGGTACATATAAGAAAAATAAAAGAAGAATAAGAGAAACAATAGGACAGGGACGGTAGGCACATTGGTGCACTTATGCACGCCCCCTACAGACCTCTTAGGAAAGGGGTGAGGTCAATAGTAGACAGTCTAAGGTTAAAGTTTTTGGGGTTTGGGGAAGAGACTACAGAGTCGGGTAGAGTATTCCAGACATTGACCACTCTGTTGCTGAAGTCGTATTTCCTGCAATCAAGTTTGGTGCGGTTAACTTTGAGTTTGTATCTATTGTGTGCTCTTGTGTTGTTATGGTTGAAGCTGAAGTATTCATTGACAGGTAGGACATTGCAATGTATGATTTTATATACCATGCTTAAATCAGACCGAAGACGGCGTAATTCAAGGTTTTCTAGTTCTAGAATCTAGAATACAGATGTGGACTGTAGCACGAAAATATTAATTACAAGGGATGGCGGGGTGGGGGAGTTTGCAAGACACTTAGGATATCGTTCATCCATTACAATCTTACCCAGGAGTAAATACTTTTGATTCATTTCTGGATAAAGATGAGATAAATCTGCAGCATTAGACAGTTTCCCACTCTTTCAGAGGAGAGATCAAAATGCAAAAACATGCTGTGGGCTGCTAAATTCAATGTATACACAATGCAATCAAAGTGTGAAAGACTTGAACACAAATGGTAGAGATGTTAAGGTGCTCTGTTATTTTAATATAGCCTTCCCTATCTGGGTCCTTCCACATGGGCTGGGATAAGAATTCCAAAATTCCCAACCAACTTGGCCAACATCTGGGAATTTAGAGGGGGAGATACAAGTACAAATTCATCACGATTCATCAAACCACTCAAGTCATTCCATTTGCAAAACTACTAAGCAGATAATGGGAAAAAAGTTAAGATCTTGAGAGGAGCGGGAAGGAGGAAGAGGGGGAAGGAGGAGGAGGAGGAAGAGGAGGAGGAGAATGTGAAGGAGAAGAAAAAGAAGAAGAGGAGGAGGAGGAGGAGGAGGAGAAGAAGAAGAGGAGGAGGAGAAGAAGAAGAGGAGGAGGAGGAGAGGAAGAAGGAGAAGGAGAAGGAGAAGAAGGAAGAAGGAAGAAGGAAGAAGGAAGAAGGAAGAAGGAAGAAGGAAGAAGAAGAAGAAGAAGAAGAAGAAGAAGAAGAAGAAGAAGAAGAAGAAGAAGAAGAAGAAGAAGAAGAAGAAGAAGAAGAAGAAGAAGAAGAAGAAGAAGAAGAAGAAGCTATCATACTTAAAGGAAATAAGCTCCACAATATGTGATGAAAACTCCTATCTCTTTAGGATTTTTCTTCAGGTACCTCATAGACCCTTTTGGATTTCAGAGGGAACCTGAGATTTTTTCCTGAGGTTTTGATAGATAGTTTGATTGAGAGTTTGATTTCTGACCGCAATGAGGTAGGGAAAGCAGCTTTAGATTGGATTGTACCTATGCTGACTACAAAGTGTTCTCTAAAAAAAAAATGAAATGCTTATGAGATGGAAATAATTTGTAGTCACTAGAGGGCACTAAGAGTTCAGTTTCAGAATTATACATTGTTTTTTTTAATTCTAGTAATTGTTAAGCTGAGGGGACTCAAAAGCAATAATAATATAAGAAATGCCTTGAATAAATAAGGAGCAACTAAATGATCACAAGGAGCAGTGCAATGTTTGAGTTCACACGAACTCTTCTTCAGCACTCCCAAAAAGACAGCAAACAGTAGCTTGAAGGTAAGGAAAGGCAGGAGCTGATGAACCAGGGTAAGCTCCTCCTCTCCCTCTGCCCTCTTTTGTCTGTAACATGCAATAGTCTTCAAATGATTGGAAAGGAACACAGAATGTATTTTGCCAGCTTCATTCGTTTGACCCTGCTAAGATCTCAGCTTCCATCTCACATGCTGGAACAATGAAACCATCCCAGTTTTTCCTTTGAAAACATGAAAGCCACCAGTATCTAAGTAGAAAGTGATGGCAAAAATTTTGGGGCTCGGTTCAAAGATTCAGAAAATGCCTACCTTGACTCTGCTGACATGTCAGACCTACCCACCCACCAGACCAAAAAAAAGAAAAATTTATGACAAAGACTAATACATTAAATGATTTAAATTGATTATTTCATAAATTACTTCTTACAGGTAGTCCTTACAAAAGTTTTTTTTTAGCGACCGTTCAAAGCTACAATGGCACTGGAAAAACTGACATGTGACCATTTTTCACACCGACAACCTTTGTAGCATGATCATGTAATCAAAATTCAGATGCTTGGCAACAGGTTCATACTTACAACTGTTGCCGTGACCCCTTTTGCGACCTTCTGATAAGCGAAGTCAATGGGGAAGCCAGATTTACTTAACTGGGTCCCAGTTCAAACAGCATTCCCCCCTCCAGAATCATTGGAAGGAAAAATGAGCCCCTCCTTTTTGAATTCTCTAATCCAGGGTTGAAAAAGTTAGCACCCACTCCTCTCCTAGAAGAATGAAATATTCTAGGAAATATTAAAAAGGCAGAATATTTCCGCTAAAAGAGAAATTTTAAAAAAAATCTTAAAGGAAACAGAAACAACAAACCCCAGCCACCTGCCCCCAGCAGGTATTTTGGTGCCATCTTATCTACAAGACAAAAGACTGGGCCAGCATATGCATAAAACGAAAGACCTCAGCTCCAGGATGATGGTATTATCCTTCGGGGCAAAGCCATTCAGCCACAATAGGAAATTGCCCTTCATTGCATCACCCAGCAAGATTCAACCAAGCCTGGGACACAGACAGCCTACAAAGTTAGCTAAGACCCCCCACCCCTGGGAATCTGACAGCCAATAAGATACTTGCACTTGCCACAGGAACAGGAAGCTCCCGTTCAAAGCCCAAGAGAGGCTATAAATATCTCTCTCCTCTCCACTCCATGTATTCAGCTACCCAGGACTTCAAACCCATTTGGTCCTGTTCATCCTGTCCACCATTAAACCATCCTTCCAAGCAATCTCCATGTTTCCAGTGTCTTTCTCCCCATTTGGAATTGAACCCAATGGACATTTTTTTCCAACAGAACTATGGCCCCCTTTTTAAAAAAAACACAAATTTTATTAGTTTTACGAAACAATAAACAAACAATCAAGGCATAATAACATAAAAGATCTTTTCTAAAAAAACCAATAGAACATACAAAATAGTTCCAAATTGTAATATATATATTTACGTTATCTGTTCAACTTCGTATCTTATCCCAACTTCTCCTTTTCATTCTATTATCCAAATTATATTTCTTGCTAATTAGAATTTTATTGCCTTTCAAAAACAATACACAAACATACAAAACATAAAACATAAAAAACATAAAACATCTTTTCTGAAAGCTGCTTGATCCCGGGTTAAAACTCTTCGCACAGACACAAATTCAAAAATCATATTTACTTTATATATCATTCCATATCTTATTATCATTTTCAATTTTCTATATAGCTTCTTCCCTCTTTTATCTTTCTTATTTTTATTTTATTTATCTTATCTCAATTCAATTCATAATACTTATCATTCTTTGTCTGTTCTATTTCCAGCTATCCATTCATCTTTTCTCTTTAAATATACTTCTCCTGTACACTGATTGGAGTGACGCCTTTGACTCTTTCCCCTAACTTAATAATACTTAATATAACACTTAGTTTATATTGGGATTCTGTTTAGTACATTCTAAAATTACACAATAAATTTTATGAGAAAACAAAAAACAAAATAAAAGCATATAAAAGCACTATCAATACCATTAAAAAGCTAATCATATATATTGATACTCATTTATATCTTAAACATTTTACTCTAAATATACATATAAAAACACAATCTTATGTACCTTCCAGAATCCCTTTTTCAATTAGATTTACCCATTGTCTCTAAATAAGTTTTGTTTCTTTAAATCTTGCTTCCCACCATTAAGGCTTCTCATCCCCTCCTTTCTCTCTTGCTTATTTTTCTCCTTGCCCTTTTTACCCCTTTGTCTCTCCTCCTCCCTTTTCTTCTTCTGCTTACCCCCTTTCTGTTGTTTTCTAACCTTGTATCCACCTTTCATCTCATTTTTCTCTTTTTTGATTGTTTTTTCAAACCTTAAAATCCCCTTTTTCTTTTCCTCTTTCTCCTCCTCCCCAAAAGGAACCCATTGTTCATCAAAGATGGCTTCTTCTTCTTCTTTGTCCCAGTCATCCTGCTGCGTAGTCAATTTTTCATAAGTGCATACCGCCATTTCTAGAAATTGAAAAAGAGTGCCCAAAGTATCTTTTCCATCTTGTTCTTCTTTTTTATATTTTTTATATTCAATTTTTAGTTCATCCACAAGCAATGCCATCGTGAAGAGAAAAACTTTTTCCAAAACAACCACCCAAGTATTTTTAATCAAGAATAATTCCAAACAGTTCCAAAGTCACCAAAGAATCCAAATAAACTATTTCTTTTAATACTTTTTCTTTCTTTCTTATATTTCTCTTTCTGGGGTTACTGTTTAATCAAAAAGTTCCAATTAAGATATATCTTTCTTTAAAGTTCTAGGCAATCTCCTCCTTTTTCAAATTCTGCTCCAATTTATTTATTTTTTCCTCTCCCTACCCACTTACAACAACAATTTTCCTTTAATTGTTCAGAAATCCATACCTCCAATACAGGTTTTCCGATTTCTTATCCCTTGGCTTTATATGGGGTGGGAGAGTGAAGAAAAAAAAACTTTCCCCTGACAGCTTTCTCCGCCGCTTTCCAATCTTCTTAGGGATACAATGTATCTTTCAGGCAATTCAAGCAATTCAGTTTCCAGGGTATTTAAAAGTTGTTATTCTCCCGGCTCAGCCAGCACTTTCACTTCTCCTGTTTCTTCTTTCTCCTTCTTCCTCCAGCACAATCTTATCCAGCTGCCGGCTTCTTTGTGGCGGCCATTGCTGACCGCCGCTCCACCGCCTTGGGAAAAGGAGGTTATGCCGGGTGGGGAGGGGGTCTGCGATACCCCCAAACCCCTCTCCGGATCCTCCCTATCTTCGGCTGCCTCTACGGGGCAGCCTTATCCTCCAGACCCGTCAGGATCGGAGGCACCAAGACAGCTAGCGCAACAGGGATCGTGCAGGATCGCGAATCCCCGCCGCCGCCGAAGCCTGGCAAACCGGAAGCAGAACTATGGCCCCTTTATGACCTGTGGACTTCCCAATCACTATGGCTGGCTTAGGCATTCTGAGAGTTTGAAGTCCACAGGTCCTAAAGGGGCCATAGTTCCCCATCCCTGGCCATCCTGTTTAAAAATGTCCTTGCTGCCTAGGATATTTTTCTAATTCCTGCCTACTTGTGAAATGTAGCCCTTGCCAGCATCGCTTTGCAAAAAGGCACAAAGGCTGGAGAATGAGAAGATTGCCTCTTTGCTCATTCTCATCCACTAAACGAAATTTGAACACTCTATGAAAATCAACCCATTGATGGTGATCCTCAGGATACCATTGGCCAGAAGGAGGACACTTCAATTAAGATCAATTCATTTGAATAACATTGTACAGAATCAAAACACCTTTTGTTCGTATTCCTGTGCATCTGCTTAATGGAAGAAGCCAAACTCCAACTCAGCCTTTCAGGAAGACAGCCTGTGCTTGTCTATGGTAGGCAAAAAACAGAAGCTTGGAAACCCGCTTTCTAACTAGCAAGTCCCATTAAAGGCAAATGCTTTTGTGAGCTACAGCTCTCGAATGCCTTTAATAAAGAAGCTTATGCCTTTTAATTAAAAATGTGTTAGTTGGAAAAGGTGCTGCCAGGTGCTGCTCATGTGACTGAGACCTGTCATGCCCTTGTCGGAATCTGATTCCGTAGGGGAGGTCAAGCAGCTGACAGCGTGTGGGAGTGTGGCTCCAGTGGCTGTGGAGGAAACTGGGGAAGGGCACAGCCTGGCTGGGCATTCAGAGGAAGACCCAGGCCACCCGCTCTTCATCCTAGGGCATGCAGGGAGGAACAGATAAGGGAGCAACGTGAATTACGTGGGTTACGGGGGAGAAAAGGGCCCTGATTCCCTTCATTAGCTGCAGCTGGGAAAACAGGATTCTAAAAGGGTGTTTGTGCACAGCACCTTGCTGGAAGCAAAGTGTGCATTATCTTTGTTTGTCAAGTCTTATCTGGGTTCTGGCATCCTCCCAACTGTGTGTGTTTCGTTATCTTTTGAAGTCTGCAATTCCTTATCCTGCCCTGTCTCGTTAATTGCTGCAGCGTGGTTTGTGTTGGTTTTTATTTATAATTTATATGTACTTTGGGTTAAAACTGAATTTCTTCCCTTTAAAAACTATTCTTGGGAGAGTTTTTTTTTTCTCCAGCAGATGATAACTGGACACTGGGGGCCAAGTTGGAGGTATTAAAGGGACTTTACCTACTTTTGTGACTTTGTTGCTTTTGTGCCACGCCCCAGGTCATCACAGAGACCAGTCTAAGAGGTACTATGAAATCAAGACCTTCAGTAAGTGGATTGGCCTAGAACAGTTAACTTTTTATTTAGACATAGCTAGAACACCTTTCTGAAAACAAGCAAGTCTATCAGGGCAACCTGGTCTACCCAATTATGAGACGGAGCATACTGCTTCCACTTTATGTCTTTGTCGGTAAAACATAAACTCAACACCACTTTATCAAAACAATTTGTTTATTTAAGATTGTGGACTTTACTGACTTTTCCACTATTCTTTCACTGAATCACAGAGATTGAAAATCATCCAGTCCAACCTTCTCACAATAACGTTTGACAAAATTCAGGCTTTGTTTGAAGAGTTCTATCAAAGAGCTCACCGCTTCCTGTGGCAAGCTGTTCCACTGACTGACTATTCATACAGTAAGGAAATCTTTTTTAAAATAAACCTTTATTTAAAGCTGGGCCAGAGAGCTATGTGGATTATATTTCCACCTTTAGAGGATTTCCTCTTCAACATTCTAGACTAGAATGTTTATATCATTCTGCCTAAGTAAAGGGGAGTGGAATGAGGCTGGACTGCCCTCCTCTAGGTAATTTTACAATGTCATTTTCCTGTAGATCTCCCATTGTTCAGGTAGTCCTTGACTTACGACCACAATTGACCTCAACATTTCTGTTGCTAAGCAAGTTAGTTTGTTAAGTGAGTCACTTCCTCCATTCACTTTTTGTCCGAAGCTTCCTAGGAAGGTTGCTAGGACCCTGGGATGCTGCAGCCATCCTAAATACATGCTAATTGCCAAGTAGCCCAGGTAGGGTCATGTGGCTGTGGGAATGCTGCAATAGTCATAAGTGTTGAGAACTGGTCATAAGTCCCTTTTTTCAGTGCCATTGTAACTTTGAACCGACTTTAAACGAATGGTTGCAAATCGGGGGCTACCGATATTATACAAAGATAATTTCAGTTTACATCTGACTTACATCATTTGACTAAATATACCTCCCTATTTTGCTGGCGGAATAATTCCGTACTGGCGTACAGCTCCAGTGGGGTTGTAACGGTATATGAGAGCAGTATATTAGCGACAGTTTAGGGGGATTGCTCTAAGGGCAAAGAAAGATTCAGACCTTGCCCGCCCAAAATTTCAAAATATTAGACAAAGGCCTTGTTCCTGTTCTTGGCTCTTGCTATAGGTAGGCTGGAGGCTGCCTAACATTTCTTCAGCATATAAAGATAGAAAAGAAACTAAACATATTGGCCTCACTGAAGACCGTGATTGCCCCCTGCTGGCCAAAGCATTGCATTACATTTTGTTGTCCTTGGCTACAGTTGTACTCGGGCCACGGTTTTCCCAAAAGGAGCCAAATGTATTTGAATTGAAGCAGTCTTGCTTTCCTATAGTACGGCGAATGAATTCTTTTTCAGAACTGTTGGATGAAAATTTCTGTCTAACTCAAGAGCAGGCAGTAATTCAATTGAAACCAGTCCATAAAAAGCCATATGTTGCAATGTTTGGTGTTGCCACCAAGGGAGTGTTTATAAATATTAACAACAACTATAAATGCCCTTTTCTTTTTCTGAAAGCCCTGGCGTCCCAGGCCTATCTGGAATAAATCAGTTATCAAATTTATATGGGGAGGGGAGGGACAGAAAAGCAAGCATGCGAGTAGAAATTATTGCATTGCCTTTATATCCCACTCTTCCTTTGAGAGCTCTTAAGTAATGTTCACGAATGTTTCCCGTCCGTTTCATCTTCATAATGACTTTGTGAAAACCAGAGTGACTAAGCTAAAGTCACTGTATCTGGGTTAGGTGAGAATGTGTTGGAGAAGATTTATTTATTTATTTATTTATTTATTTATTTATTTATTTATTTATTTATTTATTTTTATTTATTTATTTGATTTGCCAATTGTTTACAAGATAATGTATAAGTGTATACATAGTTGTGAATACATGAAATGGGTACATATAAGAAAAATAAAAGAAGAATAAGAGAAACAATAGGACAGGGACGGTAGGCACGTTGGTGCGCTTTATGCACGCCCCCTACAGACCTCTTAGGAAAGGGGTGAGGTCAATAGTAGACAGTCTAAGGTTAAAGTTTTTGGGGTTTGGGGAAGAAACTACAGAGTCGGGTAGAGTATTCCAGACATTGACCACTCTATTGCTGAAGTCGTATTTCCTGCAATCAAGTTTGGTGCGGTTAACTTTGAGTTTGTATCTATTGTGTGCTCTTGTGTTGTTATGGTTGAAGCTGAAGTATTCATTGACAGGTAGGACATTGCAATGTATGATTTTATATACCATGCTTAAATCAGACCGAAGACGGCGTAATTCAAGGTTTTCTAGTTCTAGAATTTCAAGTCTGGTGGCATAAGGTATTCTACAACGAGTAGAGGAGTGGAGAACTCTTCTTGTGAAATATTTCTGGACTTTCTCAATTGTGCTAATATCAGATACGTAATGTGGGTTCCAGACTGATGAACTGTATTCGAGTATTGGTCTAGCAAATGTTTTGTATGCTCTGGTTAGTAGTGTGATATTACCAGAGAAAAAGCTACGTAGGATTAGGTTAACAACTCTTAATGCCTTTTTGGCTATGTAGTTGCAGTGGGCTCTAGCACTTAGATCATTAGAGGTGAGTATTCCAAGGTCCTTTACAGAGAGTCACTCAGGCTACAAGGAGATCAAATCAGTCAATCAACCCCGACAGCTCTTTGGAAGGACGGATATAGAAGCTTGAAGCTCAAATACTCTGGACACCAAATGAGACGAGAGGACTCCGTGGAGAAGATCCTGATTCTGGGAAAGATTGAAGTCAAAAGGGACTGTTGTGGTTCGCTGGCAGTCTGTGCAAATGGCAGTGGAATCGGAGAGTGGGGAAGAATGGGGACCAGTTGCGGAGTCTGGAAAGGACTTGGACAAGGGTCCTGTGTCCGAGGCAGAGATGGGGCCAGGACCATCTGGGAGTGGGGTGCTGACTCTGGAGCCTCTGGAGTCTGGCAGCAGCTAGGCAGAGGACCCAGGAGAGCCTGTTCCCAGAGCTGCTAGAAGGCGAGAGCAGCTGAAATAAAAGGGGTGACTCGGGAGTAAGGCTGGGAGGTGATTGCCTCTCCTATAGGGTAAAAAGGACAGGCAAAAATGACAAACCCCTTGCGGGAAGCAAAGATGTTCGTTCGGTTCAGATTCATTCTCGAAGCTCTTTGTACTTTGGTTGGTTTTTTTTCCTAGTTCATTTGACACTTCTGTAATTGGCAGCACTTCACAGGAAAGAAAGGTGGGTGCTTATCTCAGGGGACTGTTTGAGATTCATTACCGGCTGGGAATGAAAATAATTCCCAACGTTGCAATAAAACAAGACTTGTTTTTAAAATAAGCGTGTACGTAATTACGGGCTCAGAAGCCTTGGTCAGAACAGGGACGGCAGAGGATGAGATGGTTAAATAATGTCATCAACACAATGAATATGAATTTGGACAAACTCCAAAAGACAGCGGAAGGACAGAGGGGCCTGGCATGCTATGATTTACGGGGTTGCAAAGAGTCAGACACGACTATGTGAGAATTGGAAACTGTTCTTCAACTTCTCATTGTTAACAACTTAACCGCTATATCATAATATCTAATAAATGAAATTCTCCAACAGATAAAATTGGCATAGCAGGAGAAAGAAAAAGCTCATTGATCCTTTCTTAAGTATTTATGAAGTGTGGAAAAGTTTTTCTTTCCTAATCCTGGATCACGAGTATCAAACTCACGGCATCACATTGCTGTCATGTGAAGTTTCACGATGTTTTTTCCCTTTGTGAACATGGCCTGCATGGTGGGCATGGCTTGTGTGTGATGCATCCAGCCCACAGGCTGCCAGTTTGACACTCCTGTCCTAGATTAACAAAATCACTGTATGCATTCGTATGCCTCTCTTCACTCTTGGGGTGCCACTCTTGTCCTTTTATTTCCACTTAACCATGATGTATGATTATATCTATAGCAGCAATTATCCTAACCTGATGGAATAGTGAGATCGAATGATTTTAAAGGACTGAAATTTACACTGTAACCTAAAAGAAAATGTTTATATAACAATGGAAGATTGGTATATAACTCCAGAAAAATAGTCTAGAATGTTTAAAGGGACTTCAAATGTATATCTGTCTAGTGGGCTTGTGAAAATGCCAGAAATGTCTGGGTTTAAATAGATATAATGATACAAATAATTTTAAAGATCAACATTCAACTTTATCCAAAACTTTTCTTGCTGGGATTAATGTACTGTATAATCAGTATAAAAGACCATGGAAGATTATTTTTAAGTATGACTACTGCTGCAAGAATAGTATATATGTAAAAATGGAAAGATTCTAAAGCACCCACAACAAGGAATGGTTAGTGAACATGACAACTATCAGAGATGGCAAAATTAACTTGATTAGAGAAGGATCAATAGCTACATTTGTCAGTGACTGGAAACACCTTATGGACTTTTTGCTGAACAAAGAGAAAAATGAACTTAAATTTATGCATTTGAGGATTACAAAGGGTAGTTTATATAAAGAAGGAAATTATGTCATAATCTTAGATGTAGGTGTAAAATAGGGGCATCAAACTCGCTTCGTCATGGCAGTGTCACATGATGTATTGTGATTTTTTTCCCCTTTGCTAAACCGGGCATGGGCGTGGCCAGCGCGTGACACATCCAGCCCATGGGCCGCGAGTTTGACAGCCCTGGTGTAAAATATAAAGGCATTAATAACAACAGTCAAAAAGATCAAAAGCCTCTTGTTAGCAGTAAGCCACCCAAAATCAGTGAATACGAGATGGGCAGCAAATAAATTTCATAAATAAATAAATAACACTTCTTCAACAAAAGTTATCTTTAAAAAAAAGGACCAGAATTGCAAACTATGGCTTGAAATACTATTGATAGTGAACTGGCTTGCGTTGATGAAATGGAGATACATGCTTAATTTCAAGAATGAATGAACAAGTTATGCACAACAGTCAAATAAGAAATTGAAATATAAACCAGGCCAAGCATCCTAAACATGGAGAGGAAGGACCTCAACATTGTGCCCTACCAGTTAAATTGAGTCTACCAATAGTATTATTTACCCCACAACTTGTATTTTCATGATATGTCAGGGCAATAAGTTAATATTTCTCCCTTTGCATTAAGGGGCGGGGGGACTTCAAAAGAGCAGACAGATAAGAGCTAATAAAAAATGGCAACAGGAAAAATATACCACAAATTATAATGCTGTCAAAAGTCTAAGAATGTTACATTGAGAAATAACAGGAATTAAGGGCCCCACAGCTGTGCGATGTGAAATGATAAGGAACTGCCACCCTAACCTTAAGGCATTCTTTCCTCCTAGCCAAATAAACAGCATCTGCAGGAGAAATTTTTTGTTACTGTGGTTGCCTTTGTTTGTAAGACAAAAATGCAGGTGAATTTATTTGCAATTAGGTCTGTTAGGAGAGTCTGTTGGTGGAATATGGACAGGAAGCAAAGCATACTAACAGAATATTAAATTGCAGCTGCTGGCAATCTTTCAACAATGCACACTCTAGAGCTTTCCTGATTAACCCAATAGATACAGGGGATAGTGGTAGGTTATTAATCTCTTATTCTGTTGCAACCGGTATACTCTGAAGAATAAATATATACAAATAATCCTCCCCAAAGGGTATCCCATGTTGAAGGAATCTTATCTAAATGTGTACTTTAGCAGCAATCTGTCTTTAATTTTCCTGAAACAGACAAACACACACACTTTTCCTAGCTGCTGTCTAAACTTTGCTGATTACTTTCACTCCCACTGAGATGAAACATATTTGGGTTATTTTTTCCTTCCAGACTAGAACTCCTGATAGTCTGTTTGCATGCAATTCCCTGAGCGGCTTATATGCAAATGATATTTCATTTCAAATGATTTTTCATTAGATAGAATATTTTACTTAAAGATTTTGTGTCAAGTCAAGTGTAATCTTAGCTAGCAAAGATACATTCTTTAAAATAAAAAAAACTTTATTGATTACAAAACCAAAATATCAAACAAACACAACACACAGAAGAAGAGAGAAAAGAAATGGAAAAAAAGAAAATGATTAAAAAACAAACAATTCTACTATCGGCAGTCTATGGTTCCTTGTTTGTTATCAATATTGGTGATACATTTACAAATACATCTTATTGCGAACATATAATTATGATTTATATTTTATGTAATTTACTAATATATTTTCTATTTTTGTTCTATCCAGTCATACCAGCATTCCCAGCTTCTATAATATTCTGATGTTTCTTTTTCCTTAAGTGCTAAGGTTAACTTGTCCATCTCTGCACAGGCTGTTATCTTCTGTATAACCATCTCCTCTGTTGGAATATCTGCTTGTTTCCAACACTGTGCAAAGGTTATTCTGGCTGAAGTAAGAATATACAGTATTATATATTTGACATTTTTAGGAATTTGTCTATTAAATATCCCCAATAGGAAGAATTCTGGTTTTAATTCAATTTGCTCCGCCGTTATTTCCTCTAACCACTTTTTTATTCTATGCCAGTATCTTTGGGCTTCAGTGCAGGACCACCACATATGAAAAAATGTTCCCTGTTCCTTTTTAAATTTCCAGCAATTCGGATTCATGTTAGGAGACATTTTCGCTATTCTCAAGGGTGAGAGATGTCATCTATAAAACATTTTATAGGCATTTTCTTTATATGCTGCTGATCTTGTAATTTTATTATTCCTTGTCCAAACCTTTTCCCATTCTAATAATGTAATGCTCCAATGTAATGTTTCTGCTCCAAGCTATCATGTTGCCTTTGACTACTTCCTCTTCTTATTCCGTCTCCAGTAAATAATTATAAAACTTAGTTATATATTTTTTATCTGGACCTAATAAAATTTTATCTATTTGTTGTGCCTTAGTATAAATTCCAAAATTTTTCTTGTCCTGGCTATATCTATTTTGAATTTGCAAGTAAGCCCACCGGTCTACTTGTAGCCCCTGTTCTTGGAGATCTTGCCATGATTTTAAAGTTCCTTGCGCATCAAGAAGGTCTTTGTATTTTATCATTTTATTAAGATCTAGATTATTTGGGTGTATCATCGCCTCCATTGTTGAGATCCAAATTGGGATTTTTCAATAATGTTTTTTTTTGTTCCAATTAGCCAATAAGGAATCTCTAATTATATGTCTGTGTAAATACTTCTGCTTAATTTTCCAATGTCCCATAAAAATGCACGCCATCCCCTCTGTAAATCATGGCCTTCTAAAAATAAGATCCTTTTATTCGACAGATTTACCCACTCTTTCAACTAGAGTAAGGAAGCTGCACTATAGTATAATTCCCAATTTGGGAGTGCCATACCTCCCCTGCTCTTCATATCTTGCATTGCCTTTAGGTTTATCCTCGGTTTTTTCCTTTGCCAGATAAATTTGGTGATTATCTTGTTAAGTTCCACGAAGTAATTTTTATGTATTTTTATTGGTATTGTTTGGAATAAGTAAATAAATTTGGGCAGAATATTCATTTTTATAGTGGCAATCCTCCCTAATAAGGAGATTTGCAATTTAACCCATATCTCTAAATCTTTTTTAACTTGCTGTAATAATTTATTATAATTATTTTCCATTAGAGTTTTGCATTGAGCCATCAACCAAATTCCTAGGTATTTAACTTTTTTTTACTATTTGTAATTATTGTTCTTTCTTTCTTCTTTTTTTTTCTCTCCCCCAATTATTATCAGTCTCTCAGATCCCTCTGGTTCTCTTATCTTCTCTGTCCGATCGCTCGCATCCTTACCCTCTTCCGTCTCACGAGCCCTTTCGCTTTCGCCGCCGCTCGTATCTGCTTTGGCCTCTATTTTCGGGCTTCGCTCCGACTAAGATACTCCAATATTCAACGCTCAATCAGGATCACAAATTCTTTCACTTGCACTCTTCGTTCGCAACAGTCTGTCACTCACTCGCTTCCTCTTGTATGCAACGATCAAGGCTTTAGGACCGCCATTACTGACAGTCTCTTGTTGTCGGTCTCCACAGGGTTTCTCTACATCGCAATGAGAATCGCCTTTTCCACACCATGACTTGAGTCTCCCCACACTGGTACACTTCTCTACAAGATGTGTGCACCCCTAAGGGTGACTCCAACAGCAAGAGGAAATAACATGAAACCCAGAGCGAGCTTCAGCACCTCCGTTCGCCCATATCTCGTCACCGGAAGTCTCAAAGATACATTCTTATCTGGAGCATAATTTGTATATAGAAGTGGGCCCGAAAGATAAAATTTGGCAGGGGATATGACAGAAAGAATAAAAATTAAGTTACTGTATATACTCGAGTATAAGCCTAGTTTTTCAGCCCATTTTTTGTGCTGAAAAAAAAACCCCCCTCGGCTTATACTCGAGTCAGATTCCCCTCTGAAAAAAAAATGGTGTGGAGATCCGGAGCTGGGCAGGCGCTTCCCTGCTTCCGTGTTTCCTTTGCAACTTTTAAGCATGGGGGTAATCGGAAGCAGAAAAGTTCTTGCATGAGGATATGTTTTTTCTTTTTTTAACTGTTTTTAGGGGGGGGAAGACTCACCGTCATGTGAGAATGCTCAGACACGAAATCTATCCGCCCGAAAATAAGTGTGTGTGTGTGGGGGGAATTTTAACAGAGGGAAGATGTAGGGAGAAGGCAAAAGCGACGGAAGATCCTTCAGGGGAAACTGAGGGGGAGACTCACCCTTGGTCCAGATGAGCCCCCTTCCCCGCCCCTAAGGAAGCAGAGGCAGCCAGCAAGGGCAGGCAAGCCCCGCTTCACAGACTCCGTCCGTCCTCACTCCCACCCACCCACCCACCCAAAGCCATGAAGTCCCCCAATCGCGCAGCCCAGAATCGCCCTCCCCTCAGGGGGCAGCAACGACGCCCGGTTTTTCCCGAGACAAGAAGCTCCACCGTGCAATGAAAGCGCCCTGGCTCTAGGCTTGCGGGCTCAGAAAACAATGCGAGCTGAGGTGGCTTCGGCTCCGCTCGGCTTCTCCAACATCCAGCACCGCCCTGTTCTATGTGCCGGGCCTGGCAAGTCCGAGCAGCCAGCGCGTGGAGCAGGACGGCGCCGGAGATCGTTGGCTGCCTCTTTCGCAGCACGGGAGGCCTCCCCCGGCTGGCCAGCTGCTCTCCTCCTTCTCTGCCTGTTTGTTCTGTGTGACCGAGGAGGAGGAGACCGGCCGGCTGGTTGGGGGAGGCTTTCTGCGCCGAGGGTGGCGGCTGCTGGTGTCCGGCTTTGCTCCGCTTCTCCGATGGTCCGGCGCGGCCCTGTTCTTTACTTGGGCAGCCAGGCGCCCGCAACGGCGCTCACGGCGGCAACAGGCAGTTCCGCCCGGGCTCCGCTCAGGTGTCCGGCTGGGGCTGTCGGGAGTTGCTGCCGCCGGTGTGGCCCCAGTCCCACGTCGCCTCGGGAAGGGAAAGGCAAAAAGGAAGAGCCGCGGCAGTGCTGAGCGTAGGCAGAGAAGAAGGAGAACAGCTGGCCAGCCGGGGGAGGCCTCCCGTGCTGCGAAAGAGGCAGCCAACTATCTCCGGCGCCGTCCTGCTCCACACGCTGGCTGCTCGGACTTGCCGGGCCCGGCACATAGAACAGGGCGGTGCCGGATGTTGGAGAAGCCGAGCGGAGCCGGGGATCATTAGCCGCCTCTTTTGCAGCACAAGAAGCCTCCCCAGGCAGAGAAGGAGGAGAGCAGCTGGCCAGCCGGGGGAGGCCTCCCGTGCTGCGAAAGAGGCAGCCAACGATCTCCGGCGCCATCCTGCTCCACGCGCTGGCGGGTGTCGTTGCTGCCTCCTGAGGGGAGGGTTATTCTGGGCTGCGCGATTGGGGGACTTCGTGGCTTTGGGTGGGTGGGTGGGTGGGAGTGAGGACAGACGGAGTCTGTGAAGCGGGGCTTGCCTGCCCTTGCTGGCTGCCTCTGCTTCCTTAGGGGCGGGGAAGGGGGCTCATCTGGACCAAGGGTGAGTCTCCCCCTCAGTTTCCCCTGAAGGATCTTCTGTCGCTTTTGCCTTCTCCCTACATCTCTGCTCAGGTGTCCGGCTGGGGCTGTCGGGAGTTGCTGCCGCCAGTGCAGCTCCGGTCCCGCGTTGCCTTGGGAAGGGTGGGGCAAAACCAGGAGCCGCTGAGCCTGAGCCTCCGGTGCCACTGCTGCTGTTGCAAAGTGCTGCCGCGGCTCTTCCTTTTTGCCTTTCTCTTCCCGAGGCGACGCGGGACTAGGGCCGCGCCGGCGGTAGCGACTCCTGACTCAGGGGGCCTCCAAGGGAGGGGAAGAGAGTGACTCCTGCCTCCCGCTGTCATCATCATCATCTTCTTTTGGGTTAGTGAATCAATTAAACCTTTCATGATAGTGAGATCGTTTCCCAAATTAATTATTTTTATTTTTGAAATTTACCAGTAGCGGCTGCATTTCCCACCCTCGGCTTATACTCGAGTCAATAAGTTTTCCCAGTTTTTTTGTGTAAAATTAGGTGCCTCGGCTTATATTCGGGTCGACTTATACTCGAGTATATACGGTACATTAAGAAGGGAGGCTGGGTGTAAAACTTGGAATTGTGGTGTATAGTTTCAAATAGGAAGCTATTTTATAACTTTCAATAAAGAGCATTTTTTGAAGAAGAATGTTAAGAACTGGGCTGTGGAATTGATAACCATTATGTTTGTGTGTCGAGACTCAAAATGCAAAAAAGCCAATGAAGAGAGTTCACCATTTATTATGAATAAGAAATGTTTATTTAGATATAAATTCCTAAAATGTCATATTCACCCTACAATTCTTTTCTACACAACATGCAATGAAATCAATATCAATCAATAAAAAGCAATGCAGTAAAACATAAGAGTTTTTTAAAAAGCACTGTCAAAAGGCATTAAAAACAGACATCACTAAATAAAAATAAAAGAGCCAAAGAGCAGAAAAGAACCAAATTAGGCATGCAAAGAGGCACTCAAGGTTATAAAAAACGTAGTCCAAAAACATCCTTCAATCTGCTAAAATACTTTTTGTGGTCTTCAGATCAGTGATAGGGTTCAAAAAATTTTACTACCTGTTCTGTGGGTGTGGCTTGGTGGGCATGGCATGGCTTGGTGGGCATGGCAAGGAAAGGAAACTGTAAAATCTCCATTCCCAACCCACTTCAGGGGGAAGGTTACTGCAAAATCCCATTCTCTCCCCACCCCACTAACCTGCTTTCCATCTCTGTTCTCCTGTGCAGGGCAACAAAAGAAGACCCAGCCAATCAGCTGGGACTAGGGAGGCAGAGAATAGATGGGGGTGGGAATAATCAGAGGTGGTATTTGCCGGTTCTCTGAACTACTCAAAATTTCCACTACTGGTTCTCCAGAACTGGTCAGAACCTGCTGAATTCCACCTTTGCTTCAGATCCAGAATGGAGGGCTGCAAAACTGTCCTTATACTTTGCATTTAAAGAGCTGGGAGAAGAAATACATTATTTAAAGATCAGTGTCTTGGCCTTGTCCATTTTTTTTTCAAATGGGTGCTTTCTTGAATGTCTCTGGTTGGAGGGAACAGGTGCTCCTTCAGAAGCTGGGAGTGTGTTTTGTTTTAATGATGTAAACAGACCAATTTTAACTGAACTCTAGTTGTTCAGAAGATACATGCAAATCAGTGAGGTCATTTGTAGGTTTCAAAGATCAACAGGCTTATAGGATGCATGTATTGAGAACAATCAACCAATGGAACCCCTTGCCCTCAGAAGTTGTGGGAGTGCCATCACTTGAGACATTCAAGAAGAGATTGGACTGCCATCTGTCAGAAATGGTGTAGGGTCTCCCGCTTGGGTGGGGGGTTGGACAAGATGACCTACAAGGTCCCTTCCAACTCTGATTATCTGTTATCTATTAAGCGATAGGAGCACAAGGAGAAATGGGCAATTGCTAACTGTTGGAAATGGTGGTTGTGAGGTAAGGATCAGGGTATCAGGGTATTTAGCTGTCTTCCGAGTTCAGAAGTTCTCCTTCAGAAGTTTCTCTTTAGAAGTTTCCTCCTCAGAAGTTCCTCCTTTCTCGGTGAACAGTGCTTTATTATTATACTCTAACAGTGTCCTCATACATACAAGCCCAATGATTGGTTACCCCAGGAACAGCAGCATAGTAACAATACAGTAATTGGCTAATACAAGCAGGTTTCTAAGCATGCAGGAGGGTGATTTCAAGCGTATCGTTGACTGCATGTTAGTTTCCTGATGAAAAATCTTTACTCTAAAATAGCACAGCTCAGAATTTGAGGGGAAAAAACCTTAGACTTTTAATAGAACAGAGAAAGATAGAACAGAGAAAGGTCAGTAATAGGACAGGGAAAGGTCAGTCTCTGGTCAAGTCGGTGTGCCGAATCATTGACTGTTACCTACATTATAGAATAGGGGAAAGGAGGGAAACAGAAATAAGCATAAGCTGAGACCTGTTGGAGCTAGAAATAATATAATTTTTCCAAGTTTGGAAAAATATTTGTGCTAATTTCCAGTCCTAATGTGATATGGGCAGGAGAATCTAGATTCATTAATCATAAGGTTAATTGGATAGTCTTTTGCCGGTTTCAGTGTAACTGGTTTAATTAGTTATGTAATCTAAGGGTGGCACAATGGCTCAGTGGTTAAAATGGTGAACTTGTCAGTTGGAAATTTGACATCCCAGGTTTGAGACCCAAGCGTCGCATGATGGGGTGAGCTCCCGTTACATGCCAGTCCAGCAGTTTGAAAGCATGCAAATGTGAGTAGATAAATAGGTACCACTTTGGGGGGAAGGTTCTGTATTTTCATGTTGGCTACATGGTGACAGAAGTATCTCTCAGACAACGCTGGATCCCTTAGCTGAGAATCAGAGATGAGCATTGCCTCCTTGAGTCAGTCACAACTGGATAGAGGAAACATTTCAGAGGTATGTTCTGTCTTCTTTATCATTTTTTCTTCAAATTTGTTCCTTTTGGAATACATTAGAATTACAAATGAAATTTCCAGTTGGTATAACCAACAACTTTGAGAATAAACAACGTAATGTAACTGTAATGTAACGGCTACAGGAACTGGGCATGGCTAGTCTAGTGAAGAGAAGGACCAGGGGAGACATGATAGCAGTCTTCCAATATTTGAGGGGCTGCCACAGAGAGGAAGGGGGTCAAGCTGTTTTCCAAAGCGCCTGTAGGCCAGACAAGGAATAATGGTTGGAAACTGAATGAGGAGAGATTTAACCTGGAAATAAGGATAAACTTTCTGACATCACTTGAGACTTTCAAGAAGAGATTGGACTGCCATTTGTCAGAAATAGTGTAGGGTCTCCTGCTTGGGCGGGGGGTTAGACTAGATGACCTACAAGGCCCTTTCCAATTCTGATTATCTGTTATCTATTAAGCGATAGGAGCACAAGGGGAAATGGGCAATTGCTAACTGTTGGAAATGGTGGTTGTGAGGTAAGGATCAGGGTATCAGGGTATTTAGCTGTCTTCCATATATAGAGAGAGAATATATGAACTAACTAAATTTTCTTTCCTTGTATAGGTTTGTATAATCCTGATGCACTTGGAGTAAGCCTCAACTTAATAGATTTATGGGATAATTCTAAAGGGAATTTTACACAGGCATATTTTAAGCATGTGCAGAAACAAACAGCGTATTGTTTGTTTATGTCTTTAATCTACTAAATATAGATCTGTTAAACAAAGGAGTTATCATATGATTTGTTTGTGCATTACATGCACCTGCTGTCTTCACCTGAAAACTCAAGGCAGCAGAAAAGTCATGCTAGAGTTTGCACAGGAAGGCCTTACAGGGTTCTTTCTAAAAGGTAAACAACGTCAGTTCTCAACTGGTGACAGACTGGTAACCAATCTTGTCTAGTCTTAGAATTAAGCAGGGTTGGGCTGGTTATATTGAATGGGAGATCATCAAAGAATATAGATCAGATTGGGAAGTAAAAGAAAAATTAAAAAACAAAACATTGAAGAAAGTGGCAAGCCCTATCCATACTAGTATATCAATATTTTAGTTCTCTGTTCAACAGTATCTTTACAGGTAATCCCCGAATTATGACTGGGCACTTAATTGGCCATTCAAAGTTATGACAGACCTCCCCAGAGTCTACTTATGATTCATTTCTGGAGTTCCAATGGTTGTACAATCCCCTGCAGTCATGTTAATCGCATTTTGTGCACTTGGCAAGCCTGCTGGTTCCATAATGTTGGTAGGAAGCAACTGCATTGTCCCTGTTCTTTAAACAACATTGCTTTCCCTCACATGGAAATCCTGGTGGTGTGGTTGTCTTCTGCACACATTGCGGCTCTTCTTTTCCTCAAAACGGGAACGCTACGCTTGGCAGGACACATACCTTTCCCTTGATTGACATGATCAATGCCACAGGAAACCGGCAATCCAAACAGGGCATGCCCATTGACTCTCCTGTCCTCCGAACCTCGCGCCGTGCGACGGGACTTCGTGACTTTTTGCACACACTGCCCTGTTTCAAGTGGACATGATGGACAACCCTCCTCTGAACGCGGCCCGAGAGTTCTGCCAAATAGGCGCATGATGGATTCTTCATGTCATTCCATAAAAGAGACTCCCAACACAGGGCCTTCCAAATCCGAATAGCAGGGGAAAACAATACAGCCTGTACTTGGGTTCATAAACATTCTTTCGTTACACAAAGGGCATTCGGAGCGCAGCGTGATACGGGGGTGACCTTAAAAAAAGCTATAGACAATCTAGCAGAGCACAGACGGTTTCATAAAGTATAATCACTTCCTGGAATTCTTGAGGCAGCAGAGACGGAGCCATGCAAATCCTGTTTTCTTTGCGTGGTTTCCTGCGTGCGAATATCATCAGTTCAGGGAGGCCCGTAACCATGGCACTCGTTAAACAAGAGGCTCTTCTGATAAAAGCCATCCTGTATGAGGCTTTCAAGGATTTTTCCAGAGGGCAACAGCCTGACTCTGCCAGCCATCACCTCACAATGCAGTGTGCACGCATAATAACTCATGGCAATTTGAAAATACCCCCCCTCACACACACATATACACACACACACACAAAGAAATTGTGTTTGAATTCCTGTTGGCAAACTATTTGGGCTGGGCGGAATGTAGAACATTTGATGCTCACTTGTTCTAAACATAAAGTAGCCATGTGGGGCTCTTCGTTTTCAAAACAAAAATTACTCACCAGCCTGCTGGTAGTTTTGCAGGTGTGGGGGAAAAAAAGGTCTATTTCTGTCACTTTTGCCTCATGGCATTTTTTTAGCTTTGGGGGAATGTAAGAATGAGAATTACAGGTAGTCCTTGACCTACAATAGTTCATTTAGTGACCGTTCAAAGTAGCGGTAGTATTCAGCAGGTTCTGACCGGTTCTGGAGAACCGGTAGTGGAAATTTTGAGTAGTTTGGAATATCACCTCTGACTGGCCCCGCCCCCATTTATTCTCTGCCTCCCGAGTCCCAGCTGATCGGTTGGGTCTTCTTTTGTTGTCCTGCATAGGAAAACGGAGCTGGAAAGCAGGTTAGTGGGGTGGAGAGGGAATGGAGATTTTGCAGTATCCTTCCCCTGCCACACCTACCAAGCCACACCCACCAAGCCACACCATGCCTACCAAGCCACGCCCACAGAACCGGTAGTAAAAAAAATTGAATCCCACCACTCGTTCAAAGTTACAACGGCACTGAAACAAGTGACTGACGACCGTTGCAGTATCCCCCATGGTCACGTGATCAAAATTCAGATGCTTAGCAACGGACTCATAGTTATGACGATTGCAGTGTTCTGGGGGTCATGGGATCCCCTTTTGCGAACTTCTGCCAAGCAAAGTCAAAAGGGAAGCCAGATTTACTTAAGAACCTTGTTACTCACTTAACAACGTCAGTGATTCGCTGAACAACTGTGGCAAGCAAGGTCGTAAAATGGGCCAAAACTCACTTAACACAAATGTTTCACTTAGCAGGTCTGCCAAGTGCCCAAAACGCGATTACATGACTGCCGGGAGTTATGCGACCAGATTTTGGGTCGTAAGTCAAGGAGTAAATAGAAAAACCAAAATAAACACTGGGAGGTCTCAGAACTATCTAATAATGTGCAGGTAACTCTTCAACTTCACAGGTAGCAAGTTCGGAAGATACGGAGAGATCTGGCCCATAGAATCACAAAGAATCACAAAGACATGACCGAGTGGATAACAGCAGTAGCAATAGCAGCTCTTCAAATATGGATCCATTTTCAGGGGTGAGGAACTTTGGGCCTTTTATGACTTGTGGACTTCAACTCCCAGAATTCCTGAGCCAGCCATGCTCTTAATTTGAAATCTCTGTTTCTGTAACAGAAAACCAGTAAGGTATTGAACTATCTTTCTAGTGCTGTAAATCTGACCTCACCTAAGCCTTCGAGAGCTAACTAAGATATCCTATGTAGGATAGTACGTCCTACTTCTCAGTCAAAGAAGCCAGTAGTCCCACTGGCTGAGGGCGTTACTTGTTGCTCTACACATCTCAGCCTGACAAGAGTAACTTAATTCTCTCTTTCTGACTTTGCTGAGGAGATATGTATAAAACAGCCAACCCAGGGGTGGGATTCTACCATTTTGCACCTATTCGCTAGAATCGGTTGTTAACATTCTAAGCAGTTCGGAGAACCGGTTGTTAGAAAAGATTACTGGCCTAATCCTGTAAGGAAGGCAGGAAGGAAACATTCTGGTGTTGCTTACAGAAACTGCCTCTCTGTTAACCCTTATTACATTCTTAGCAGGACTAGACTTCCTGTCTCAGGAACTTCTCTGGAGTTTTTCCCCCCTCTTTTGCTGGTACTTTGCTTGTGTGGAGTGACCATTCAAAGTTACAATGGCACTGAAAAAAGTGACTTATGACCCTTTTCCCCACTTACGACTGTTGCAGCATCCCCACAGTCATGAGAGGCCATGAGAGGAGATGCGTGCTTTGATGTGAGTGATGTTGAGTTGGCCCCGCCCAGCCAGTCACATGACCACCAAGCCATGTCCACCCAGTCACATGACCACCAAGCCACCCCCACCAACTAAGTCACGCCCACAGAACCGGTTGTTAAAAAATTTGAATCCCACCCCTGAGCCAACCACATCAGTGCAAAGGTTGAAAAACACTGATATAGCTAGCTAATTTGTCCCCACTCCTTTTTCATCCTGCTGGTAAACAGTCTTGTTTTGTATGCAGTAGTTCAAGTGTTCTCTTTCTCTAGTTTTTTTCCCCCTAGGAATCTTGCCACAAAACGTTTTTTCATCTCTGCAGAATTCTCTTGTACTGTTCTCACATCACTTTAAACCTAGTTGCCACATCACTTTAAACCATAGTTTGTTCTGGTTCTCACATCCCTTTAAACCTGGTTCTCATGTCACTTTGAACCATAGTTTGTTTGACCAACTTTCTGAATAAAACACAATTGGCTAGGTGCAGTCAACATGTAAACCAAAACAAAATCAAATCACATTATGACTGAATGGGTGAATTTGGTTCATGGGCACCATATACCCTCTGATCTCAACGCAGTAGGGAGAATAATTCCATACGTGTAAGATAGCATGCAGTAAAGAGGCTGCCCCTATATTTGACAATGACATTAGAAGAGGCACCACAACTCAGTATTAGAGCACCAGCCTGGCATATCTGAAACAGAAAATTATACAGGCCTATTTTGAAGGGTAAGAGATCATAGCTTGCTTTTTGGAGGCAATAGCAAACCATGCTTTGTCACAATAAACTTACCGCATCTATATAAAACTACATGTATACATACATACCATCACATCCTGTAGCACTGGTGTGTTTGTGGTTCCTCACCTCTCCCTCTCCCCACCAAACTCCTTTCTCCAATGCTCTTGATTCTTTTCTAGGGTCGATAAATAAACAAACAAACAAACAAATAAATAAATAGGAAAGTTTGCAAAGTTGCAACACAAAATAAATCGGGCATCATCTATGTATACACAGGCCCAAGATATTTTAGAAAGTATAAACACTGGGCAACTGTGGGTTAATCCTTATTTGAAAATCTTTCTTTCATCTGTCCAGAAAAATGACAAATAGAGAACACCCTGCGGATTCCTCCTCCCCATTGCTGTGCCGTGTGTGTGTGTGTGTGTGTGTGTGTGTGTGTGTGTGTGAAAGCTTTTGTTAAATGAATACTTTATAGCTGGTTACACCCACTATGGTAGATGTATTACAAATGCAGAAATGCAGCCATGTCATACCATGAACTTTTCAAAGGTATTCACCAGCCCATGAAAAATTGCCTAATCTTGGGTTAGCAATGCAAGGCCAGGCAGTCTAATAATATAATGATTAGCTCCCTATTGTGATTTATGGAAGCATAAAAATAATAAATTCTACCCTGTGACCAAAGTCCAGCTTACACCTAGCCCTTATCTGGTTTACTTGGTTTCTGACATAGTGTTAAACCATAATTAAAGACAAGCCGTGGCTTAGCAAAATATGTGAATCCAGCTTCTTTCTTGGGGAATCTAGAAGTCAAAGGATTAAGCAGTACAACAATGAGGAACAATAAGGGCTTAGGAAGCAGCATTACTATGGGTATAAATACTGCTACTAAAGAAGAAGAAAATGGTAGGCATCTGTAAGAGATAATAAGAACTGGGAATTGAGTATAAAGAGAAAGTGTACATTGTACAAGTGTACAAATTTAATGAACTTTTATCTATTTCAGAGTTGGGGTGAATGGCTTAGAAGAAATTGCTTTATCATAGTATTTCTCCTCTAGAGGTGGGAAATGACTTATGACCACAATTGAGCCCAGAATTTATATGTTGCTAAGTGAGAAATTTTCTAAATGAGTTTTGTCCCATTTTTTTGACTTTTCTTGCCACATTTGTTAAGTGAGTCACTGCAGTTGTTAAATTAGTAACACTGTTGTTAAGTGAATCTGGCTTCTCTATTGACTTTGCTTGTCAGAAAGTTCAAAAAATAGTCCCATGACCCCAGGACATTGCAATCATCAAAAATGTGAACCAGTTGTCAAGCATCCAAATGTAAGTCATGTGACCATGGGGATGCTGCAAAGGCCATAAGTGTGAAAAAAATGGTCATAAATCACTTTTTTCAGTGCCATTGTAACTTTGAATGGTCACTAAATGAACTGTTGTAAATTGAGGACTCCCTGTAAGGAAATCCTTTGGAAGTTATTGAGTAATAAGAATAGCACATTATTGTCTATTCTTGTGATGTTCCAGATACTATCCTTCTTTTCAATTTCCAGAAATTATTCATCATAGAGCAAAACAAATTTAATCCTATCACAGCTGTACATGTAGACATTTTTTAAAGATCATCTTTGAAGTTTCTATTGTTTAATGCTTAATTGTACATAGATTTCCTTCAACAAAGGAACAACAAGCTCTCAAAAGAGAGTTGGAAATAAACAACCTAAAACATTTCCTTTCTCGCAGGATCAGCTGCCACATCTACGGGGCGCATGCAGTACCCCCGTTAAAAAAACAAAACTAAGCTGAGCTGACATACTTTAATTTTTAAACTAATTATGTTTTATTGACATAATTGACTGCTGACTGACGTCAATTGAGTTGAATGGGCCAAAATTCCAGGTTTTGACTGCACAGTTCTGTGGGCCAAAGTGTTTAATTGTCCCATTTCACATCTTAATTATATCAACACTGACCTTTTTATACAGCGATGTATACTAGGAGCATTTTGCTGATGTGGCAGGTTTTTGTAATGAGCTACTGTTATTTATAATGGCAGCCAAGTAATATTGGTATAGCTTAGGATCTAAGAGGTGCCAGACAGAAGTCCTTATCTGATTAAGTCCAATTATATTCAGTGGGAGTTATTTTTGATATGCTTAGGAGTAGCTGTGAGCTTAGAAATGAACTGCACACTTTGAATCTTGAAATTCCCTAAATGGTCTTAGGCAAGTCATTCTCTTGGGTGAGAGGAATAATAGCATACAGGTTTCTCCTAAGACAGTGTGTCAGCTTTGGAAACCATGTTCCATGCTGCCACATAGCTTGAGAAAGTGGGAGGAGGATGATTTCTATTGAGTAGTTCTAAGTAGACAAAATAAAATTATTTCCTTAGCTCAAGGTTATTAAGTGTGGCGCAGCAGAGAAAACGGATCTTACACTGAGACAGATTGCGATTGGTCCATGTGATGTGATGATGGGAGAAAATGGGATGGATTGTAGTTTGGGACATTGTGGCCAGTCTGGGAAACTTTAGTTTCAAGATTCCACAGATGTGCCAGGTGCTATTCTAATAAAGGTACTTTTGAGATTATGCCTGTCTCGGACTTACTGATTGGAATGGAGGTTCCCTGGAATGCTGACACAGTATTTCTTTCAGTGTGGCCCTAGGATTCCTGGAGGGACTCCCGCAAGACTCTCTCAGGGATCCAGAATCAAAATTATTTCCCAGCCTATGTTGAAAAAATAATATAATATTACAATCCCATCAAACATTTGTAAGAAGCAACGGCGGTAGCAAATAATCATTTTTTTTAATAAGATAAGTATCAATAAATATTTTATTATTTTTTAAATTTTAAGTTAAGTAGCAACGTAAAAAGACAAAGAATGAAACACAAAGACAATTATGATGCAACTACATACATTTTCAAGGGGAAAAAGGCTCTCACAAAAATGCTTTTTAAAAAAGTGAACAAAGTATAATATATCATTATCGATTGACAATAAATAAAGTTTACATTAGATATATAAATATTTATATTAGATATATATTTCTCTAATGTAAATATTCAAAAGCATACATGTTGATTTTTAATATCACTAACTCTTTTTCTATAATTAACACTCTTTTTTATGCTTCTGTATTTTCTATAAACAACTTCCATATTTCATTATATTTGCCCTTACAAAGGTTATTTCTATAGGCAATATGTTCATAGGTGGCACATGCAACCAAGTTTTCAATCCATTGAGTAAATGGAGAATACATTTATCTTTCCAATATTAGTCTTCAATATTATTAGTCTATAATATTAGTCCTCTAATAATAGTCTGCCATATTAGTGATCTGGCCATAGTAAGGGCATGGAGAATGTATGTTGTCTGGTTGTCAAATTCCATGTAAAAGCTATATAATTCAAAAGAATATTGTCTCTTGAAAATTTTAGCTTTTGTTGCGCAGTCGTATTTATATAATCCACTATTTTCTCCTGAAACATAGTAAATATAGGACATTGTAACAAAATGTATTTTAAAGAAGCATCATACTCATTACAACTCCAACAAAATGCTGTCCTAGTCTTTTTTATGCAAATGGTGTCCAATAAATTCTAAATATTATTTTTAATTTGATTAGTCATAGTTTGAGGTCCATTGACACTTTTACTATAGAACAGGGGTGTCAGTCTCGTGGCCTGTGGGCTGGATGCGTCGTGTTCTGGCCCCGCCCCTACCCAGTTTAGCTAAGGGGAAAAACATCCGATGCCACCATGACGCCGCAAATTTGATACCCCTATTATAGAGCAACAGTCTCCAAACTTGGCAACTTCAAGATTTGTGGACTTCAACTCCCAGAATTTTTCAGCCTGCCATAGAGGTTAACTCTCCCAATTATTCTAGGCTGTATCGGAAAGTCTAATTCTTTATTCCATTCATTTCTTAGCCTCTGCATATCAAATTGATTTATTGACAGCAATTATCTATAAAAAGCTAACTGTAGTGTTCTTTAATTTTAAAGGATTTGACAAATTGTTCTAGTAACTCAGGTAACTCAGAAGCTAAAAATTCTGCTGGTACAAACCATGTTGTTGATAAATGCTATAGCTGTAAATATTTTGGTTGGGTTACATCCAATATATGATGTACTGTATATTTTTTATTACAGTGTGTGTTAAAAGTTCCTCTTCATCATCTTTTAGTTGGTCCACGGTCAATATCCCTACCTCTATCCAACTTTTCCATATCATCATATTTTCCCTAATTTTTTGACATGGGGTTTTCCCATAAAACCAATAGCAATGCATGATGAACTTTATGAATTGTATGAGGAATACTCAAGTCCAATAAAGTACATGTAGATTGCTTGAAGCAAAAGTGCATAACAATGAAAAACATGCTGGAATAGACTAAAACAATGATGTGCCAAAAGCCAGGAGAAGATCAATATGTAACTGATGGATAAAAGTACCAAGAATCAGGACATGAATTGCCCAAACCTCTCCCTGAATTGTCTTCTAAATTATAACAATATTAAATAGAAGACAAAATAGATGAAAACCAGCAGCTCAGAGTCCAACACTTCTAGGTTATAAAACAGGAGATGAATAGGAGCTCTTTGTGCAAGTTGTGAGAAGTATGTACAGGATGTAAGGATGTGTATGTAGAGTGTAAGAACTTCCCTATTTTACAGCTTATTATCTTTTCCATACTGGGAAATTATTCTGGAATCAAAGAGCTCCAAGGCAACCTTGAGCAGTTATCAGATTACCAAGTTAGATAACCCCTCTGCTTGCATTAGTTGGAAAGTCGTGTTGATCAGGAATGTGTATCTCTAATTAGGTGAGTTTGAACTGAGAAATGTGTAAAAGAACAATTGTTTTCAAGATTTGATTCAATAAACCTATTACAATTAGATTGGTGATGTTATTTTCTGTATGACTGTGTCTGATTGGGAACAAAAATTCTGTGTGTGTGTGTGTGTGTGTGTGTGTGTGTGAGAGAGAGAGAGAGAGAGAGAGAGAGAGAGAGAGAGAGAGAGAGTTAAGTTCTGTTTCCAAGGCAACCAGAGACCCCTTAACCACCAGGGAGAAAGTCTTTTAATTTTCATAAGCCTATAAATTATGATTTTATATAGATTTACCTCTGGGACTTCCTTTCTGAATTAATTTTAAACTGTGCTGTTACTCCAAAGTTTTTTCTCTCTTTTCCCCTCCTTTCCTCCTGATTTTTTTTTTCCCAGTGAATCTTATTACTCCGTTGTAACATCATTTTCATACACACAGAACGCCACTTATAAGGGCGGCCTTTTATGTTGAATAAAATATATGGAAATAAAATACTTCCCTAGTGTTTAGTGAACATTAAATAGCAAGAAAGCCAGTTTGGGATTATAGTTAAAACGTTCAAGCTGGAAACTGGGAGACTGGGAATGATAGTCCCACTATGAGCACAAAGCCAGCTAGGTGATCTTGATCTTCCGGTTTGTCGGCTTCGCGAGCGGCAGGGATTTGCGAAGCTGCGCGATCCCTGCCGCGCTAGCCGTTTTTTGGGGCTCCGACCCAGCCGGGTACGGAGCTAGGCTGCCCTGCAGGGGCAGCTGAAGGTAGGGGGGATCCGGAGAAGGGTTTGGGGGTGCTGCAGACTCCCTCCCTGGCCGGCAGAACTCCCTTTTCCCAGGACGGTGCAGCGGCGGTCTGTAATGGCCGCCACAAAGAAGCTGGCAGCCGGGTAAGAATGCGCAGGAGGAAGTGGAGAAAGTGATTGAGAGGAGAAAGTTTTTCTTGGCTCCTAGGACTCTAAGACATATCTAATAAAATTCCTGAAAAGTATGACTTTCTGAATAATACCTGCCAGAAGAGGAAAAAAGCGGCTGTGAAGGTGCTGAAAGGATAGCTTTCCCTCTTTTCCTACGGAATAAATAACTGGATATTAAGAAACCTATTTCTTTTAGGTGAAAATTGGTTTTAAGCGATGAGTGGGAAGAGAGAGGATTAAAAAGAAAACATTTGTATGCTAAGATTTGTTGGAGCAGATGCCTTAAGGATTTGAAGACTAGAATATATTGCAATAAGATTTTAAACAGATTTGGACTTTCTTTCTCTTGGATTGATATTGCCCCAGAAGGAGAAAGTGAGAATTCTGCCTTGGTTTGGACTGACTGATAACTTTGGGACTGTTTTATTTTTTTTTTATTTTCTTTTGAATATTCTGGTTGTTGTAAAAAGAAAGAAGGGGAAAAGAAAAGAAAAGATTTATAATGGCTCTTTCTGTTGAGGAACTAAGAAAAGAATATGAACAAGCAAAAAAAAATGGTAAAGATGGTGTGGAAGAAGCTTTCCTTTTCTTAGAAATGGCGCTTATTAATTATCAACAAACATTACAACAGATGAAGACAGCAGAGGAACAAGAAAGAAAGAAAGGAGCCATCTTTAATGAATCTCAGAACTTGATCCAGAAAGAAGGAAGAGAGAAAGAAAAGAAAAGAAGAGAAAAGAAGAAAATTAAAGGACTTAAGGACTTAAGATCTAAAAAACATTTAAGAAAGGGAAAAATAAGGTGCAAAACCAATATGATGATAGTAAACAAAAGGGAAAAGGAATACGACAGAGAAGGGAAGCTGGCAAGGCAGAGGCTAGAAGAAGGGGGGGTAGAAAGGTTTGTTGGGAGAAGAAAGAAAGGGAAAAGGTGGAGAAAAGCTACAATGTCTTGAAATTAAATGAAAAAAAGAAACTTTTTTTGGATAATGGATAAAGTATAATTTTTTTAAAAAAAAAAAGATTTTGCAAGGTACATAAGATGAGATGGTAGTATTGTAATGATTTAAGAGTTGATAAGAGATTAAAATGTTAAAATGTTTAAAAATGATTGGCTTTAAAACTTAATAATAGGGGAGGTTTAGAATATTGTTTTAATTAAAGAGTTTAATAAGACTATGGTATTGATGTTATTATAAAATTTTTATTATAGTATCTTTTTTTTAATATTTGGATTTATTGTCTAATTATGTACTTAATTATGTTGGATGTATTAGTTAGATAGAATGTACCAAGCAAAATCGGATTGGGTATTATATATTATTTTAAAGATTAATTTGATTAACTTAGGGGGGAGATAGAAAGGCATCATACTCTGATTAATGATTTCAGGAGAAACTTATTTTCTTTTTTTTTTATAAGGAATGAGACAAAGGGATGATAAAAAATGGACAAAAGATATAAATATAATGATTCAAATTAAGATGATTAATTAAGATAGAAGTAAGAAGTGTGAAATATGTGGGGAAGTTAATATAGAAGGCTTAGAATGGTAAATAAAATAAGTAATGATATGTAAGATGAGCATGAATATAATTGAAGTCCATGAAGAGAGAGACACCTGGGTCCAAGTTACTTTCCAAAAGATTTTTTTTTATGTTTTGTGTGTTGTGTGTATATGTCTTTTTGGGGGGAGAATTAGTTAAAAATTGTAGAAATATAGATTGAGAATAATGGTAACTAAGTCAGAAAGAAACAGATGAAATAATAATAATGATATTGAATAAGAGTAAAGAGAAGTAAAGAGAAATTGAATAAGAGGTTTTGGTATGTTGTATGGAAATGGTTTAAAACAGAATTATAATTTATCTGACTTGTTAAATTGACAATGAAAAAAGGTTTAAACATGTAATGAATAATGACAATTTGTGTGTTTTAAAAATTAATAAAACTTGTTTAAAAAAAAAAAAAAAAAGCCAGCTAGGTGATCTTGGACCCCTTTCTCTCTACCCTAGGAAGTGGCAAATCACTTCTGAAAAACCTTGCCAAGAAAGTTCAGAGATATGGCCAGGCAGTCTCTGAATCAAACACAATTGGATAGAAGAAGAAAAATAGTAGGAACAATTATTTTTAATGGGTGCTTTAAATCATAAATCATAAAGGTTAAGTGAGTAAAATACTGAGATAAACTGTCTTTGCTGCCCTGAAGACATGGAGGCCCTGATCTATGTTTTCATAAAAGGGATTTAAGCAAAATAACATAACATCTTAACTCAATACCACTTCTTCCCAGCCCCAATTGTTTTTTCTGTTTAAGAACTAAAAAAACAAAAGTATAAAGCTTGAACAGTGGAAAACATGTACATGAAAGCTTTAAAATGTGTATTACATTCAATCTAAAAGAAAAACTTTATAACATGATATATTGTTGGTATTTAACACCAGACAAATTGTCAAGAATGTATAAGGGTACTTCAAATGAATGTTTGGAAATGTAAATGTAAAGAAGGAACTTTTTATCATTTATGGTGAACATGTGACAAAGCAAAGAAATATTGGAGTAGGATTGACATCTTAATACAGGACATTTTTAAAGTGAATATAAAGATAAACCAGAGATTTTTCTTCTAAACTTAATGGATAAAGAACTTGAAAAACAATTTGGAACTTTGATGTTTTATATGTGGACAGCAGTAAAAAATACTTTATGCACAGAAATCGGAAGTTAATGCTTGTCTTTTTCCCTTTACCCCACATTTTCCCCTCTTCCTCTTTTCCTCCCCTATTTTCCCATTATTTTCATTTCCCTTTGTATTTTTGTGTTTTATATTCTGATCAACTAATACAAATATCAAGAAAGTAGCAAAGACTAAGAAAAGAGCATTCCTTTCCTTCACTTTGCTGCATCATGAAATGGCTTGGTCTCTTTTTGTTTCTCCATGCAATCTGTCTTCTTGTCATTTTGGGCCATAGAAGCTATGGAAGGAAGGAATACTTCCTTGAATTGAAACACTAATGCTTTCATGAATCAAAGTAGAGCCAACCTGAGCATTTTTTAATTTTTTTTTAAATTTTTTAATCTTTTTTTTTCAGACAAATGACTGTCCAGTCTCTTTTTAAGAAGTCACTTGTCTGAAATGGTATAGGGCCATGATGGTGAACCTATGAAGGTGGCACACAGAGCCTTCTCTGTGAGCATGCGGGCCGTCACCAGCTACTCTTCTGATTTCTGGGTCTTTGCTCATGCCGAAGCACCGGAAATCAAAGACCAGCTGGCTGGCGCACATGCACACTCCAGCCAGCTTCGTCTTCGGGTTTCCAGCGTGAACAAAGAACAGCTGGCTGATGCGCGCATGTGCACCGCCCAGCTGGTCTTCAGTTTCCACAGCTCTGGCGCACACAGCTGGCGCATTCCGGTTTGGGCACTCGGTGCCGAAAAGGTTCACCAACACTGGTGTAGGGTCTCCTGCTTGCACAGTGGGTTGGAAAAGAAGACCTTCAAAGTCGCTTCTGGCCCCATTCTGATTGAAAGATAAGAATGCAAGCCGGAATGCTGAATGCCTGCGGTATGTCCAGTTTAATGAAAAGAAGGACTGGGATGACATGAGGCAATATTCCAGTATCTCAGAGGAGTCAACATATCCTCCAAAGCCCCTGAGGGCAGGACAAGAAGCAACGGATGGAAACTCATCAAGGACAGAAGCAACCTAGAACTAAGGAGAAATTTCCTGACAGATAGAACAGTTAAGCAGTGGAACAGCTTGCCTTCAGAGGTTGTGAATACTCCAACACTGGAAGTTTTTAAAGAAAAGCTTGGACAACCATTTGTCTGAAAGGCTTTCCTGCCTGAGCAGCAGGGGTTGGACTAGAAGACCTCCAAGGTCCCTTCCAACTCTGTTATTCTGCTAAAGCTTAAATAAAACATAAAAATGTCCCTTGGAGTCTTTTTCTGAACTAGACTTCTATTGTCAGTGTGGTAGAACTTAAACTTGCCTTGACTGACCTGGTGTGTGTCACTTTCCCACCTTTTCAGATAAGGATCAACCCGGCAACCTCAACCTCAGTGCTGCAAAAATACTGGAAAGGAATTTGGCAATGAGGAGGCCAGCCCAGAACACAAGGCGGCTGATTTATTTATTTTTTCTGCATTCTTCTGGGCCACCAATGACGTCTGGCCCATTAATCATCGCATGGATGCCTGTCAATTTAGAAAGCTACGGGTGTCCCCTGCAGCAAGGTATCACCTTAGTTTCAAGAGGGCAGCATAAGAGAAACCTGCTCACAGATATGCCTTGGAAAGTTATCAATAAATATGCAATTCCCCTCCTCAGGCAAGTAAGTGACAGAAGAAAACGATTGAAAAAAGGCTGCTTGCTGGGGCCGTGTCTGTTGCTAGGCTGCTTTAAAGATTTTACAGAAGAGAGGGATAATCACAGAGAGAATAGCTTTCACCAGAAAACTTGCCTTGAAAAATCTATATTAGGGAGAGATAGATACAAAGGGGGCAACTGGAGTGTAAAATTATTATTTCTCTCTGCACTGATCTTTTAGTATTTATCTTTCAGTATTGGTGAATGTCCCAGATTCTCCAACTGGCAACACAGTTCAAGGCAGCCTTTTTAAAAAAATAATAATATTAATTTCCTTACCTAAAGAGATTGTTCTTAAATGAATTTTTTTAAAAGAAATATTAAAACCTTGGCTTTGAAAACATATATTTACTTTTTAAATTCAAGAATGCCTCTACCCTTAAGTTAAATATAAGCATTTTTAACTGAAGTAGGGAATATGTGAACAGTTTTTACACAATGTATTGTTAAAGGGGGAAATAATTTTTGTATTTAATTGTTTAATCAGACTTTTTATGTGTATATTCAATATTTCTGCCCTCAAACCTGGACTGAACTTGGAGGAATGGCACGGATACCAAATCCTGCAATTCCAAGTTGTTTCTCCGAGGAAGTGTCATTTAGCGGTCCAAACAAGAGAGGTAAAAAAGTCAAAATGGCTGCTGCCAGTGCACAGTTGAAACCCTGCCTCTTTCTATGTATGTTGCGCATACAATGCACATTGAAAAGCAGGTGGGCCTTGGATCACATGGCCATGGCTGCCATCTTGGCATTTTAAAAACTCTCTCTGCATCTGAAGTTTCCTATCACCATTCGACTGCAAATTCAGATCACAACGTATTTTTCCCCCTCTGTGTTCCAGCAAGGTTAGTTGTTAGGTGTCTGGCATATCCATTTAGAAGTATCTTGTTTTAGTGAGGTATAGAAGAATTAAAAAAAGATTCTTTCACCATTACTGTGCAACAGAGTTCATTTCAGCTGGAAAGGTTTCGAGTTTGTCAATGACTGCAGGAGAGCTAAATTTACTTCATTTCTAAAAAGGGCTTGTGTTGCTTATCTTTTAAATCTCCAAGACTGAGACAGCAGTGCAGATTAAACACTACCAAGAAAAAAAATCAATATTTCCATCTTAGTATGCTTAGTCCATGCTTAAATGAAGTGTGGTATAGATTTCCAAAATCATAGTATGCAATGAAGATGGAGATACAGGTAGTTTTCAACTTACGGCCATATTAGAGCCTGCTAATTATGGTCCTAAGTCACAACGGCCATAAAGTGGGTCATTGTATACCAGCCCAATTTTAGGACCTTTGTGTGGTCTCAGCCTAACAACTAATGTGGCTGTTAGAAAGTTTTCAAAGTCTGTTTTCCAAGATGTATTGGTAGTTTTGGAGTGGTGGAATCAAGATGATCCTCAGAGATTCTTCACCTCGCCTGCTGTTTATAAAACTCAACTTGCCTAAAATAAAGAACACAGAAATACAAACCTGAATATTCAATCACTTTGCCGAATTCACCACAGAAAGTAAATGTGAATGGCTAAACTAATAAATAGCATGTCCTGCTTGGTTTTCCAAAGTTTATTTCACTGCTCAAACTCTCATACTTTTTCCAAATTTTAGCCAGATGCCACCTACTGCCTGAGTGAGGAATTAAATTTTCTAATGTTAACATTGATGTTAAGACAAAACCTTTGTTAAGGTTTCAGATCAATACGTATATTTTCTAAATTCGAAGAGTTCCTCCTCAAGCAAAATGACAAAGCACAAAATGAATATTAATATGGGAGGAATGGCTAATACCTACACTTAATTAACTTTAGATTGGATATGGATTCAAACCATAGATATGGAGATTGGGTGGGACAGACACGGAATCAACTATATTTAGGATTCTCCCAAGAATCATGGGAATTTTTAAAAGAAATATTAAAACCTTGGATTTGGAAACATACATTTAATTTTTAAACTCAAGAATGTCTTTACCCTTAGTTAAATATAAGCATTTTTTTAATGGATGTATAACTGAAATAGGCAATATTTTACACAATATTACTAAAGCTGGGAAAAAATTCATTTAATTGTTCATAAAATCTTTTACCAACTTGTCATTAAAACATAATCATAAAGAGCTATGCAATTCAATTAACTCATTAAGGCTTTTTTTTTGAATGAACAAAATCCAAATCTGGAGGTATTATTCTAACAGTGAAATAACAATCTAGGAATGCTTAGTTTAAAATGTTTTAGGGCAAGTTTTCATTTTCCATGGCTTTTCCCCAGACCATGTAAAAAGCATAAGTAACTGGGTTGGTAATATGGGGGGAAAACAATGTTAAGGAAATATATCTGAGGGGTCATATGTGACTTATGAGATACAAGAAAAGATCCACTTCCATTCTAAGTGGAATAACTAAAAAAAAAATTCAGCTTACAATGGAAAAGGGATTTTTTTTTTCAGATTAAGCATGGGCATGTTTGTGTGACTTGAATTAAAACTCCCAAATATTGCAAACTCTCTTGATTTTACTGTGATTAAATAGTTTGGAGTTGGACAGATTATAGGCAAATTCTCAAATGTAAGTTGAAAAATGTTTCTGAAGAATAGTTGAAAAAAATATTTTTTTTCCTATGTATTGAAGCTTGCACCATCAGATTCTAAGGGCAAAGTCATTGCACTACTGAGGCCTTCCTGGAATTAATTTGTAGCGTAAGTCATGCTCCTTTCTTTTTTTTTCCTGTCTGAGGACCACGACTTAAACCTCTGGCTAGCATTTGTTTGTGCAATGAACATGCATTTTTTTTCCATACAAGGACAATGGTAGTCCAGGCCAACACAAAACCCACAGAAACTGAAGAGACTTTCAGCCATTCGTAATGCACCCCAAAAAAGGGGTTGGAAAATCCATAAATTCCATGCATATTTATCTCATGAGCCACTCTGTAAAAGACAAAGAATAGAGAATATGTTCATTGTATGATTTTTTTTAATGCCTATTCAATTACTGTTTCCTTTGGGATGGGGTTATTTTGCTTGTATTTGCTAAATATGAAGTTTGATGTTGCAGCGGAAAATTATCATTTTGAGTTTGAAGTTTGGGAGGGGATTTTAGTGTTAATTTTATATGCAATTATCCTCAAATCACAATACATATCCTGATTCTTGTCTTATATATAGAATCAGAACGACATTATTCTTCTCATTTAGGGCCGGATTGAAAAGGCATTGACATCTGAACATTTATAAGAATATAATTGTATGATGTTTCCTCAGTGCTTTGCAGTGCATTCTCTTTTGGTGGGGAAACTGCCCTGGAAAAAAAAATACTTCCTGAAAAGGAAAACATAGTTTTCTATCGTGTTTATTCTGTAATAAATCAAATGTGATAGTCTCCAAGATTAAATAGATTCAAAGCTAAAACACTTTATGTAATTCTTCCAACAGCCAGAGAAAAATGGCCAATAGTTTTAATTAGGGCTACAACAGCAGCATATTATCGCTGTTTTTCAGCCCCTGAAAGAGTAACAGGACAAAAAAAATTACAAAAAAACAAAGAAAGAACGAAAAGAAAAGGAATGGCTTCTGACTTTCTTCACTACATATTTAGATTTAAAAATACCTCCAACTGTTACTTTAAAATTAACAAGCAGCCTACATTACTTCTGTAATCTGATATAATTCTAATGATCAAATCCCCAAATAAAAATTATATTCCACTTAGTTCTTTGCAAAAATTCCATTAAAAACTCATCGCTAACCCTAAAATACTACCAGATACCTCTTCATCATACCTCACCCATTTTCTATAAATTTGTCTCTAAATCTTCAACTCTCCTTATTAATCAGCAGTTCCAGTAAAAATTAGCAAAAAAAAAAAAAAATTACCTAGTAGCCCCCTTTCCCATTTAGTCTAAGTTCTCTCAGCCCTATCTTAATAATTAAACTTAATAAAACTTAATAAATAAAATAATTAGAAAAAAGATTTTGTTAAAAAAAATATTTTTTCATTTTGCTTGTAGTTTTTGGAAAAAAAACTTCAAGTTTTTTTGAAACAGCAACAAGCTTCCTGCATACTTGAATGTCTCTTGCTTCCAGCTATTATGTCTTTGCAAGAAATTAATGATTTCCTAACACTATTTTATTTTCTTCATACAGGCCTTTCTAAAAATTAACCTGGTTTTTAAAAAAAAAAAAAAAAAAAAACAGGTCTGTGCACTTACAACAGAAAGTGTATTTATAAGAAACCCATATAAAACCCAACAAATGCTTCAAAAAGCACTGGTTAAACATTACTCAGGTCAATGCCTCTATAGAAGCCAGGTGTTCAGTCTCTCCTCCATTTGACACAATCGGATAAGCGATAAGAATAGAAATTTAGTTTCTAAAACTTAGCAGCTTTAAGAGGGATGTACTTCAGCTCTCAGAATTTCCCTGTCGGATGTCTGGGGAATTCTGGGAATTGAAGTCCACCCATCTTAAAGCACTGGTTTAGATACTTTTATCAGGCTTAAGGTCAGTGTCCTGAAACTGGAAGACAGGAAACATGGTCCCAAAACTAGCCAATAAGAGTTCAACAAATCTTATCACTGATGGTCAATAAAGGATACTAGATCGTGTTAATGGGGGAAAAACTGTGTTAGGAGAAGAACAAAAACAGTACTTTAGACTTGGAACAACAAAGGACTATTTTAGGTTGCCTCAGTTACAGAATGAAAATAAGACAAGGGCAACATCGTAAAAACATGGCATGACAAATGTAACCATGGCAAGTCTTTCCCCGCCCCCCCAGTGATCGGAATATGAGGATGGGCTTTTCCAATTCTGCTTCCTACCGGTATAACCATTGAATTATTCCCGTTTCATTGGTGAAGCCATCATCTTCAATAAGACAGGTTTTTGATGGAAATTGTAGTTAGACACATGTGAAGGAAACTAGATTGGGAAAATATTTTTTTCTAGACTGAGAGATAAGAGTTGTGAAAAACAAAATGCACTAAAAGCACTTATTCCAGACTTCTGTATCATAGTGATTACTTCTTCTATCTTTTCCTGTTGTGTACAGAAATGACATTGTCTCACTTACCCCTTTGATGGCTCATGTCAAAGCCTAATCACCCAAAGAACAAGGAATTTCCCTCCCGCCCCCCATGTCTGTTCGAAATTCTTTCCATTCTTAATTTTAGCCTTTGGTCACATTTCTCTATGATAACCAGCATAATCCTTGGCCAGTCTTTTCTTTAATGCACTGATAGAGCTATTAGCTTGTCTCCAAAGTTCCACATTTTTCCCAAAGGGTGCCAAGTCACTTAAATGCCTTCTTCAGCACCAATCAGATTCCCTGAATTTAATTCCAGGGCTTTTAACTATATTGTTATATTAGGTACCGTACTTCTAATTTTATACAATAGTATCAATAGATCTTTAATTTTATAGAGGAGGAGGAGAAGAAGGAGGAAGAGGAGGAGGTGGTGGTGGTGGATAGGTTTCATGTGTCTTTCTCCCATTTTGTTAAGTAAAAGCAGTTGGAGAAAGTTACAGGCTTAAGTGGATTAACAAGCAGGAACAGAAAAACGAATTCTGAGAAAGCTCATCAATGGCCAAATATGCAGGAAAATTCTGGGAACTGAAATCGGTATATTTGGAGTGAACGCTGACACTGAGGAAGGCTGGTTTAATTGTTATTTTTTTGAGGGGGAGGGAGTTCTTGGTTGTTCACTTGTAGACATTTCAGTTCCCAACTAGGTAACACCATCAATGCAAATAAGGTTTTATCCCTGTTTGTATACAGTAGCTTGCTCTGCCAGTATTGGTGAGCTGTTGTTTTCTTCTTGGCAGTTCCTTGATTAGGGTTTTCTGATTGTTCATTTGTTTGCCTGGTATTAATCCTGGCTTTTTTATTATCCCTTTTGAATAGTGCATAAATCTGGTTTATTGTAATGTTTAAGGGAACAAACCAGGAATATGATCAAATATCAATTTTGCAACAGGTACAAGATTGTTTTCCAAACTAAAACCGCTATACACAATCATATATATATATATATTTAGCAGCATTTTAAAAACATATAATTAATAGGCATTGATAATATTGCCAATGTCAATTCGTTGTGTAAATAGTTCCATTTTTATGTAATGACCCTATAATCCTGATAAGTGGACAAGGCCACTGAATTTCCTGGTTCAGATTATTCACTTTATTGCCTCTCATAAATTTACCTATAATGAGCTTTGCATTTTTTTTTTTTTTTTGCATGTGAACTTGAAATGATAGAAGTAATGTAAAGAAACAAACAAATAAAAAGTAGAATAAAAATCATTTCAAAGAAGTAGTATCAAAATTGCCCTCCCTCCATGTCCTGCTGTGGTGCTTCACCCATTGCAGGGAGTATTCTTGGAAGGATAAGTGAAAAATTCCAGGAATATATGCCAAGATTTTATAAGTTCAGAAGGATCACTCATTCATTCCAGCCGCTCAGTATAAAAAGCCAGCTCCTATGTAGGTAGTCCTCAATTTACAACAGTTCATTTGGTGACTGTTCAAAGTTACAACAGCATTGAAAAAAGGGACTCGTGATCGTTTTTCACACTTACAGCATCCCTATGGTCACATGATCAAAATTCAGATGCTTGGCAACTGATTCATACTTATGACGATCACAATGTCCCGGGGTCATGTAATCCCCTTTGGCGACCTTCTGACAAGTGAAGTCAATGGGTTCACTTAACAACCATGTTACTAACATAACAAATGCAATGATTCACTTAACAACCATGGCAAAAGAAAATTCGTAAAATTGGGCAAACTCGCGTAAAAATTGTTTCACTTAGCAGCATAAATTTTGGGCTCCATTGAGGACATAACTCAAGGGTTACCTGTATTGGGTAGCAGCTAGATAAGAAGATGATGGAGGTGGAAGATCATTGGCAAAGGCATCCATTCATTCTGTGCAGGAGAAGGCAATGATAAACCGCTCCTGTTATTTTACCAGGAAAATCACGTGGATGGAAAATAATGATCGATGATATAGTGAGGGATAGAATCAAGATCATGTGAAGTGTTAATACCACTACAAAGCCTTGATAAAGCCACACTTGGAATACTGCATCCAGTTTTGGTCGCCACGATGTAAAACAGATGTTGAGACTCTAGAAAGAGTGCAGAGAAGAGCAACGAAGATGATTAGGGGACTGGAGGCTAAAACATATAAAGAATGGTTGCTGGAACTGGGTTCGACGAAAAGAAGGACTAGGGGTGACATGATATCAGTGTTCCAATATCTCAGGGGCTGCCACAAAGAAGAGGCAGTCAAGCTATTCTCCAAAGCACCTGAAGGCAGGACAAGAAGCAATGGGTGGCAACTCATCAAGAAGCAACCTAGAACTAAGGAGACATTTCCTGAAAGAACAATTATTCAGAGGAACAACTTGCCTCCAGAGGTTGTGAATGCTCCAACACTGGAAGTTTTTAAGAAGATATTAGATAACCATTTGTCTGAAATGGTATAGGGTTTCCTGCCTACACGGGCAGTTGGACTAGAACAGCGGTCACCAACCGGTGGGCTGCAGCCCACTGGTGGGGCTGTAAGAAAATTTTGGTGGGCCGCAGCATGCTGAGGCGGGGAGGTGGGAGAATCCTGCAGTCTCCCTAGTAAACCCGTGTTGTGGCTGCTGCTCCTGCCTCAGCGCATCAAGGAGGCTGAGTAGCAGCAGGAAGAGCATGGACCTCCTGAGCCACAAGAAGCAGCTGCTCTCAGGGGAAGATGCTCCTAGGGGGAGGCTCGACCCTTCTTCCTCCTTGCCAGAAGCACTCACATGCTCAGCGGGAAGGAGGCGGCTTGTCGGGGGTCGGGGGGGTGAGCACTTTGCGTGTGAGTGCTTCTGGTGAGGAGGAAGAGAAGCTCTTGAGGGGGCGAGCCTCCCCCTTGCAACATCTTCCCCTGAGGGCATCTCCGGCAGCTGTTCAACCTCCCTGATGCGCAGAGGCAGGAGGTAACACCAGTTCAGAGGTTCCTTTCCCCCAACCCCCACCCCCTTGCAGGCCACAATCTCCCGCACATATGAGTCCATCCGCCACCAGTATCACCCCTGTTGCCCCACCTTCCCGACAGCCATCTGGTCTTCAGTACATGGCTCGTCAGCCCAGAGTGGAGGTTGCCTGCTGTGCTGAACTGTGCACGCCCATGCCCACTGCTCTTTCCAGCAGGGGGAAGCGACCCCTCTCAGCTTGGACTCTGGGTTTGTGACTGGTATGTCTTAACTGGGACTGGGATGACTTTGCCTTGCCTGAAGGACCGCCAAGTAGCAGCTGCCATCTCCTTTCTCCACATGCCAAGTCTTACCATGGGAAAGAGAGCGACTGGGGTATCAGTGTAGCCGCTCGGTTAGTTCATAATCACCCTACCCAGAGAAGGAGGTGCTGGAGGAGGAGGCAGTAGTGGAGAAGCAAACCAGGTGTTAAAGACCCGGGGTGGGGGGAGGCTTCCAGCCCAGCCCTCTTTCCTTCCCCCAACTCCAGGCAGCCACTCCTGGTAAAGGAGGGAGGGGTTTCCTCTGACTTGGGGGAAATATGAAATGGCAGGAGACCAGATTGGGTGGGGTGGGGGGGGCCTCTGCTTTTCTTGTTATACATTTTTTGTTATAATTAAATAAACATATACATAATTTTAATAGTACATTTATATTTAATATAAAAATAAAAAATTTATATTAAATATATTATCTTTTTTTTTAAAAAAATCATATTAGTGGTCCTCAGGATTTAAAAGTATGAGTTTGGTGGTCCCTGAGGTCCAAAAGGTTGGCGACCCCTGGACTAGAAGACATCCAAGGTCCCTTCCAACTCTGTTATTCTATTCTATTCTATTCTATTCTATTCTATTCTATTCTATTCTGTTCTGTTCTGTTCTGTTCTGTTCTATTCTATTCTATTCTATTCTATTCTATTCTATTCTATTCTATTCCTATTCTATTCCTATTCTATTCTATTCTATTCTATTCTATTCTATTCTATTCTATTCTATTCTATTCTATTCTATCCTATCCTATCCTATCCTGTCCTGTCCTGTCCTGTTCTGTCCTGTTCTGTCCTGTTCTGTTCTATTCTATTCTATTCTATTCTATTCTATTCTATTCTATTCTATTCTATTCTATTCTATTCCTATTCTATTCCTATTCTATTCTATCCTATCCTATCCTATCCTATCCTATCCTATCCTATCCTATCCTATCCTATCATATCCTATTCTATTCTATTCTATTCTATTCTATTCTATTCTATTCTATCCTATTCTATCCTATCCTATTGTGTTCCAGGGTTTCTATCCCCCACCTGCCAGGTCAGAGCTGAAGATCCTTCAGGCTACCATCATGCTATGTCAGCAAGCGGCCGCAGATTGGAGGAAATCAATCTACATCCCAATTCCCAAAAGAGGAGACTTAACAGAGAGTCCTTAATTTCACCTGCTAGCAAAGTAATACTTGCGACCATCCATTTCGGGCTACAGCCCTACATGGAAAGTCTGTTTAAACTGGCATTAAAAAAGGCCAAAGGTACACGAAACATTATTTGAAATAAACTATAAAAAGGCAAAGAATACCAAAAAGAAATCTGTATGTGCTTTGGTGATTACAGAAAGGTTTTCTGCTGTGCCAATCATATCAAGTAGGTAGGATGTTTTTAGAACAACAGGAATCCCAGAACATCTCATTATACCCATGCAAAAACCTATGCACAGGTCGAGAAGCCACAGTGTGCACAGAGGGAAACTGATTGGCTTCAAGTTGATAAAGAAGCAAGACATGGTTGTATGTTCTTTTATTTATCCCATCTACTCTACGTGCAGAATTTTTATTGAGGAAAGTTGGACTGGAGGAAGATGTGCATAGAGCATAAATCTTTTCCACCTGTGTGGAAGATGATAGTTGAAAATGCACATGATCTGCAAGCTCTAGTACTAGGCATGCACACCCCTAACTACCTCAATTCCAACTACAACTGGCCTTAAATGCAAGCTACTCAATGCAAGAAGCCTTGGGAATAAAATACCTGAATTTCTCCTCTTACTAAATATGGCTAAATTCGACATCATATTTGTCTGTGAAACATGGCTCAATGCATCTCTCCCTGACTCCATTACCACAGTAAGAGACTATCATGTTTACCGATCAGATCGTGAAATCCATAGAGGAGGTGGTGTTGCTATCTTCTATAAAAAGTCCTTACATCTAAAAAACATCCAAGTTACCCAAGAGCTTGCTCTTCCTGAGACCATCGTCTGTGAACTGTCCTTAAATATCACATTTCTATTCTTATTATGTTACAGAGCCCCTGATTATGACATCGGACATGTAAACAAGCTAAATTCACAACTAACATGGGCAACATCCTGCCCACACACTTTTATTTTTCTTGGTGACTTCAATCTACCTCACATTAACTGGACCCTAAACAAATGTAAAACTGAACCCACACATGCAACCTTCTACAATGCTGTAACAAACCTGGGACTGGAACAACTAGTAACCAACAATACTTGACTTAACAACTGCCTCGATCTCATTTTCTGCAATAGTTTGAATTCAATTTATGGAACACAAATTAAAGAACCCTTTTCCAACAGTGACCACAGCATGATTGAGTTTTGTCTCAACATACGTCCACACAAAAATCAACACAACGATGTGATCCCCAATTATAACTTCAAAAAAGACAACTATGATCTTATAGACAACAATCTCTCATCCCTTGACTGGCAATTTCTATTCACTGGATACAATACTGTTGAAGACCATTACTACATATTTTTACTTGAAGTCAAAAGAGTCATCAAACTATATGTACCAATAACAACTCAAAAACCAGAAAAAGCAGATTACCCATAACAATAAGGAAGCTTCAATCCAAAAAGAGATCACTTTGGCGGAAAAACAAATCTGGCCACATTGCCAACTTCAAAAGCTGATACAAAAATTTATGCCACCAGATAGACTGAATGCACCAATTATCACATTAAACAAGAGGAAAACCTTCTACGCACCAATTCCACCCGCGCTTTCTACAATTTTGTAAACAACAAACTAAAAGACTCAAGGTCCATCCCACCCCTGAAAGGACCTAATGGTAAAGACTGCAATGATGACACCATTAAAGCCAACCTCTTTAACACATTCTTTGGCTCAGTATTTGTAAACAGCAATGGATCATGCCCAGTATTTCCTAGTCGAACCACAGACAACAACAATGATCTACAACTACAATACATATCAATTTTACAGAACACAATGTTGAAAAAGCACTACGCAATCTAAAACCATCTCTATCTATTGGACCGGATGGAATATGTTCCTACTTCTTAAAAAAGCTATCCACTGCCATAGCTGAACCTCTAAGCATAATCTTTGAAAAATCTTTCAGGACCAGCTCCTTGCCAAAACTATGGCCACAAGCCACGGTCATCTTGAAAAAGGGAGACCCCAGCCTAGTTGAAAATTACAGACCAATCTCTTTATGCTGCGTCATCTGTAAAGTCATGGAATCAATTATTAACCAATCCATTATCCTCCACTTAGAGACAAACAACCTACTCTCTAATAAACAATTTGGTTTAAGAAAAAAACTATCCTGCAATCTGCAACTCTCTGCAAAAACATATGGACTACACAACTTGATCAGGGCAAAGCAACAGACGCAATCTACATAGACTTCTGTAAAGCCTTTGATTCAGTGGTATACAACAAACCACTCCTAAAACTAAAATCTTATGGTATCTCTGGACACCTGCATAACTGGATAGAAGCATTCCTGTCAAACAGACAACAAATGGTCAAAATTGGGAGCATCCTATCAAATTCTGTACCTGTCAAGAGTGGGTGTCCCCCAAGGCAGTGTTCTAGGACCAACTCTCTTCATACTCTACATAAATGACCTCTGTGATCATATTAAGATCAACCGTGTTCTCTTCACTGACGATGTAAAGCTATTCAACACCACAAACAATACTGCTACCCTTCAAAAAGACCTTGACCATGTATCAGAATGGTCAAACAAATGGCAACTTCAAATCTCAACAAATAAATGCTCTATCTTACATATTGGCAAAAAAAAATCAGAAAATAAAATACAGGCTGAATAGTCAAGACCTTGTTGATGATCCAAACTCTGTCAAGGATCTTGGAGTACTCATCTCTAATGATCTAAGTGCTAGAGCCCACTGTAACTACATAACCAAAAAGGTGTTAAGTGTTGTTAACCTAATCTTATGTAGCTTTTTCTCTGGTAATATTACACTACTAACTAGAGCATACAAAACATTTGCTAGACCAATTCTTGAATACAGCTCATCAGTCTGGAACCCACATTACGTATCTGATATTAACACAGTTGAGAAAGTCCTGAAATATTTCACAAGAAGAGTTCTCCACTCCTCTACTCGTTGAAGAACACTGCGGCCATCATACATGTGAGCCAGTTGCCAAACATCCATATGTAAATCATGTGACCATGGGGATGGTCATAAGTGTGAAAAATTGTCACTTTTTTCAGTGCCGTTGTAATTTTGAACAGTCAATAAACGAACTGTTGTAAGGACTAGCCATACAGTCGTGAATCTTGATGTTTTGTAAAAAGAAAGAAAGAAAGAAACCCTCTGTATTCTGTAAAGAAAGCAATATTTTCCTGATCCTCTCAAGTTAACTTCTGATTATTAAAGGCTCAAGTTTCCCACTATTAAAAGCAATGGTTCCAAGGGTATATCTGCCTTCTCACCTATTTTTTTAATAGTTTGGGAGTTTTATTGAAGTCACTTTTTCTTCTCTTTGTATATTGATGGATTGTAAGTTTGTATGATTCATTTTAATGTTTTTTAAAAATTGTCAAGCAAGAGAAAATAGCTGTCTTCTAATTGAAGACATTGCTTTAATAAAAGTTAAGATATTTCCTAATATTATTTTATGATAGTCCTTTGCTTCTAAGGATTTTAAGACAACAGTAGAGAGCACTGAGCCAAAGTGAACATGAAAAGAAACGAGTTATGAACCTTCATGTAATTAATTTGAAATTGGGTCTAAATGTTCCAAATGTGTTATTAAGCTGCAACGTTACTTTATTTTGTTCAGCAGGAGTTCCCACCAAATTGAGTAAAAGCTAAATAATGAAGTTAATTTGGAATATTTGCCTTGTTCAAAGGAAGAAGAAAAAAACAGATTCCAAAACAAATCATTTTTCATAAAAGATTATGGGTAATAAATTGGAAATAGTTTGGAGCTTATTTTTTTTAGTGTTAATAGTGCCACACAAATTTAGGCAACATTTCACTAAAAATAAATACTGTGCTTGCACAGAATCATATTTTTTAAAGAGGTACTCATCATACATCAAGAAACTGTGCACATGAGCAGCAGAATGGTATGGGTTCCAAGAGAAAATTAATTTCACGAGAAATTTATTGTAAAGTAATTCACTGTATCTCTTCTAGCCTGGTGCCAATTTCACAGGAAAACTCTAAATTCTAATATGATGGAAGAGGGAGAAATGGCCTACTTTTCTCTCTCAACATAATTGTATAATCTAGTTAACCATGTTATTTTAAAAAAATTGAAAGTCTTGAACTCCTTAACTATTGTGAATACTGGCTCTCAAATGTGCTTTTTTTGAAAAGGCAACTGGTCTTTCTTTGTTTTGCTTGAAGATGTTTTGCTTCTCATCCAAGAAGCTTTTTCAGTTCTGACAGTTCTTCATCCAAGAGGCTTGTTCAGTCAGAACTGAAGAAGCCTCTTGGATGAGAAGCAAAACATCTTCAAGCAAAACAAAGAAAGTCCAGTTGCCTTTAGAAAAAAAAAAGAGAGCACCTTTGGGACAACCATGACCTGGATGACTGAGAATCTCTAGAGATATTTATTGGCTCTCAAGGAACAATGCTATCTGCTCTAATGGGGATTTCTAGTTATTCTTCTTTACTTGTTTAGATATTGTATGAAGAAGCATGCATATTTTTTTTCTCAACCATATTTTCTAGACAATCATAAAAGCAAAGATTACAGAATCCTGTGCGTTTTAGTGGATAGGTTAGTTATTCTTTCAAAAGACTCACTAAAATCACTGAGACTTAGATTACTCCTTACTGGTTAAAACTCCCCTAACTTCAATAAATATAATCTTAGTGTGAAATAATGGAAAATACTTATAGCTTGGGTTTTAGATTTTGCCAGTGGTTTGCCCTCCAAGCTTGTTTCAATTTAGTTTCTGAACGTTTCATTACAAAACTAGGTAACATCAGCAGCAGGGTTTTCTTGTCCTAGTCTCCTTAGCTTATTGTGGGCGCAGTTTTAGTTCAGAAACTAAACTGAAACAAGCTTTGGAGAATGAACCACTGCCATAATCTAAGTGTATCTAAATCAAGATTAACACATTGTTCTGTGTCTTTTCAGACACACACAAAAGTTCAGGCATAAAACTGGTGACTGAAGATCCTGAAAATTAAAGGAAAAACAAAGAGATCATCACATTGTCATAGAATAGAGTAGAATAGAATAGAATAGAATAGAATAGAATAGAATAGAATAGAATAGAATAGAATAGAATAGAATAGAATAGAATAGAATAATAGAATAGAATAGAATAGAATAGAATAGAATAGAATAGAATAGAATAGAATAGAATAGAATTCTTTATTGGCCAAGTGTGAATGGACACACAAGGAATTTGTCTTGGTGCATAGAGTTGGAAGAAACATCTAGTTAACATACAAAACCAGACATTCTGCAAAATTGATCAGAGATCTCTTGCAGATTACTATCCAGAAGGCAAACTCATTTCTTCTGTTGCACTTAAGAGCTCATGAAGTCAGAAAGTTCCTAACTTAGTTCCTTTGTAATTTTACTCAACTGATTCTTGTCCTACTCTCTGTGACAACAGAAAAGAAGTTTATTTCTTTCTCTGTAGGACAGTGTTCTAGGACAGTGGTCACCAACCGATGGGCCGCAGCCCACTGGTGGTCCATGAGAAAATTTTGGTGGGCCACAGAGAAATCTCACCCCAGAGCACCCCCCCGCAAGGCAATTAATCCAGGCTGCACAGAAACACAAGGCTGCACAGCCCACATGGCCCGCAGGAACCCTCCCCGCCCACTCACTCCTTAGCTGGAAAACTTGCCTGCTAAATTGCTATTTTTCCTTTTTCCAACCATCATCTGTTCTGCTGTGCCAGGAGATTTAGATTAGCTAGGAAGCAGGAAATGGTTGGATTTCTTACTTTCTAGCTAGTCTTTAGATCTTCGGCTCTGCTTTTAAGCACAGCCAAATCTCCCTTAGGACTGAAGGTTCTATTATTCAGTGCAGACTCATGGCAAGCAAATTTTATGTGACAGACTGAGCTAGCCAATGGCAGATAAATAGATCACTGAATGATTCTGTGAGCAACTCAATCTGCCTGCCTGCTTTGCCTGATTTTGGGTAAAAGTTGCTCTTTTTTATATAAAAAAAATTCAATATTTACATACATGGTGTGTTGTGAGTTAATTTTGTGAGTTTGCTTGCAAGCAAATTTTATGTGACAGACTGAGCTAGCTGATGGCAGATAGATATCTGAATGAATCTGTGATTCTGTGAGCAACTCAATCTGCCTGCCTGCTTTGCCTTATTTTGGGTAAAAGTTGCTCTTTTTTATTAAAAAAATAAATATTTATATAAATATTTATAATATTTATACAATACAAGCCATGTTCAGCCAGTCACATGACCACCAAGCCACACCCACAAATTAGGCCACACCCACAGAACCGGTTAGTGGTCCCTGGGATTTAAAATTATGAGTTTGGTGGTCCCTGAGGTCCAAAAGGTTGGCAACCCCTGTTTTAGAAGATATTGGAAGACTGCTATCATATTTTCCCCTCAGTCAACTATTTTTAAGCTAAATCTACCCAGATCCTTTAGCTATTCCTCATATCCCTTGATTTTTAGATCTCACATCATCTTGGTAGTTGCTCTCAGTGTGCTGTATTAGCATACTCCAAAACCCTCGCAACTGATTGGTCCAGACGGACAGCGACCTGATTGGTCGAAACCCCGGCCGTGATTGGAGCGCTAAGAATCTACCGCGATTGGCTGTGCCGATCGCGGGAGATTCAAAGCGCTGCCATTAGTCGCCGAGCCGCGAGCCAGCCCTATATGAAGGGCTGCCGCGGCTTGTATTTGCCCAGACTGTTCCTATTCTAAATAAAGAGCTGAACTCACTAGAATGGTCTCGTGTCTCCTTCGAACCGATCTACCTCCGATCTAACACTGGCGACGAAGGTGGGATCGTGAGACAAAGAGACCACCCAGCACGTGGCGAGGCAGCACACAGCAGCAAGCAGAATGGCTGGCATCAACTCACCACCTTCAATCCCGCTACCGAGGACTGGGAATCCTATACCGATAGGTTCCAGATGTTCCTCGAGTGTAGCAATCTTAAAAGATGCAAACGCCACAAGAACGGGCGTATTCCTGCGCACACTGTGCGGGCTGGCGGTGTTTAAGATGGCCAAAGCCTTGGCCAAGCCGGAGGACGTCAAGACCATGGAGTGGGGCGACCTCGAGCCCCTGCTACGAAGCCACTACGCACCCGTCGTGCCCATCCTCATCCGGTGGCACGACTTCTACAGGCGGGACCAGCGCGAGGGCGAGGGGCTTGGTGACTTCATAGCGGCACTATGAGATTTGGGCGGCCTGTGCGGCACTACGAGATTTGGGCGGCGCCCTGCGAAACCATGTCGTCCTGGGACTCCGAGACCCCATTCTCCAGAGCCGCATCATGGTGAAGGACGACATCTCCCTCGCCGATACGCTCACAGAGGTAGCCGCGGCTGAAGCAGCCAAGAAATCAGCGGCTCGGATGCGGCAATCGAGCATCACGCCACGAGCAGCGACCGGCGAGATGACACCGAATCCCGAAAGGCGACCCGAGATCGACCACCGGGACACAACCATGCACCACGGCGACATTGACTCCTTCTCAGGAACTGAGGACGAGGAGGAGGAAATCCACCGCCTGCAAGCAGCACGAGGGCGACAGGAACCCCAAGGTCATAGGTCGAGGTTCCAGTGCGCTTGCTGCGGAGGCGATCACCCCCATTCAGACTGCCGGTTCCTCGATGCCGTTTGCCGACAGTGCGAGAAACGGGGGCACATCGCCAAGGTGTGCAGAAATAAAAAACACTACAGCCCGCGGCGACGAGATGGCAGCCCTCGGAGGCAAGAGAACACCCCCACCAGATACCGAGACCGCCAGACGGAGAGCCGCTGGAGCCAAGAGGGTCGGAACAGGCGACTCAACGAGGCAAGGTAAAGGGAGGAAATACACCAGACCGGCGGCGGCGGCCATTCCTCCACAAGAGATGCCAGAAAGGTATACGTGACGGTGGGGATAGAAGACCAGCCATGCGACATGGTGGTGGACTCTGGGTCCTCCCTCTCCATGGTCTCATGGCACACCATCAAGCGCCTGGTCCCCTCCATCTGCCGCAAAGAATTAGAAGACCAAACACTAACCCTCAAAGACTACCAGGAAAACTGCATCCCTGTAGTTGGCAGAGGCCATTTTAAAGTCACCTTCAAGAACCACACCGAAGCAAAGCGCATACCCTGTCCCAGTAGTGCAGCACCTTCTGCACTCGCAGGGGGGAGGCCGGATCTTTGCCAAACTCGACCTGGCGCAAGCCTACCAGCAACTGCCGGTCGACGCTGCAACCGCCGAAGCCCAGACCATCGTAACGCACTGGGGAGCCTTCTGTTGCAACCGGCTCCAGTTCGGAGTCAGCGTGGCACCCGGGGTCTTCCAAAGCCTCATGGAAAGACTCCTCCAGGGCATAGAGGGGGTGGTGCCCTATTTTGACGACGTCTTAGTGGCCGAAAAACGAAAAGCAACTAGAAGCCCGGTTGAGGCAGGTACTGAAGAAATTCAGAGACTCGGGGCTCAAAGTCAAGAAAGGGAAGTGCCAGCTACGGGCTGAGAGGGTCGAATTCCTAGGGTACCTCCTAGACAAACAAGGGATCCACCCCACAGAGAAGAAACTGAGAGCCATAAGGGAAGCGCCACAACCCAAAAACAAAACGGAACTGCAGGCTTTCTTGGGACTGTTAAACTTTTACAATGTCTTCCTACCTCAAAAGGCGACCGTGGCGGAACCGTTGCATAGGCTGTTAGATAAAACAGCCACCTGGACCTGGGGAGCACGGGAGGAGAGCGCTTTCAACAACACAAAGAAACTGCTAACATCTGACGCGGTACTAATCCAGTACAGCGAGACTCTGCCATTAACGGTAACGTGCGACGCATTGCCTTTTGGGATCGACGCCATCCTCAGCCACCAGCTACCAGACGGGAGGGAAGCACCCATCGCCTTCTCATCAAGGACACTTTCAAAGCCGGAGTGGAACTACAGCCAGCTCGACAAAGAGGCCCTAGCAGTCGTCGCCGGCGTCAAGAAATTCCACGAATACCTTTACGGTAGGACTTTTACAATCATCACGGACCACAAGCCGCTGCTAGGGATCCTGGCAGGAAATAAGGCCACACCGAACATTCTATCACCAAGAATGACAAGGTGGTTTGAATTCCTGTCAGCATACAACTACCAGCTGGTTCACCGACCCGGGAAGGACATCACCCACGCAGACGCCCTGAGCCGCTCACCCTTGCCCGACCTAGAAGACGACCCGGCACCCACGACAGAGGTACTTCAAATAGAGACAATACCCAACCCACTAGTGACCGCGCCAGACATTGCCAGAGAAACAAATAAAGACAAGCGGCTGGCGCGAGTCCTAAGCTGGGTTGGAAAGGGATGGCCGGAAGGGGACAGGGACGAACTATTCAGACCCTTCAGAAACAGACACTGAACTCTTTACCGAGAAGGGCTGTATACTTTGGGGAGACAGAGTGGTAATCCCGGAAACATTGCAAGAAAGGGTATTGGGGATGCTGCATGAGGGGCACCCAGGGATGGTTAAGATGAAAAGCCTGGCCAGAAGCTATGCATGGTGGCCAAGCATGGACAAACAGATCGAAACCTGGGTAGCCAAATGCAAACAATGCCAAGAGTCCAGACCCAGTCCTCCCGCCGCCCCAATACATGAATGGGAAACACCAAGAGGACCGTGGTCTCGGATTCACATAGACTTCGCGGGGCCAACCAAGGCACACATGTACCTCATCACAGTAGATGCTTAGTCCAACTGGCTGGAGGTAAGCACCATGAAATCAACCACAATGGAGGCGGTAATAAGGAAACTGGGCAAACTCTTTGCCACACACGGCCTGCCAGATATAATAGTATCTGACAACGGGCCCCAGTTCACCGCACTAGCGTTTGAACAATTTCTGGCAGGCCAGGGCATACACCATGCATTAACCGCGCCGGCAAATCCGGCGGCGAACGGACAGGCGGAACGCATGGTCCAGTACACAAAAAAAGCCATACAGAAAATAGAAACAACCAACATACAAGATAAAATCAATAAAATGCTCCTCATCCAACATATTACACCGAGCGCAACCACAAATAGAAGCCCAGCAGAACTAATGATGGGCAGAAAACTACGATCAACACTAGATAGAATGCACCCCACATACACCCCTGACAAACCCCCAGGTTCCTCCAGCAAGCACAGAAAATTCAACATAGGTGATACCGTATACGCAAAAAACCTGTCGGGGGAACCACTCTGGATACCAGCAACGATCACCCAAATAACCAGCCCCGTATCATACCGACTAGAAACAAGCGACGGGAAAAACTGGAAACGGCACATTAACCAACTAAGGTCAAGAATAGCCAACGACCATACACCCAAACAAGAAACTAGAAGGGGGGGGAAACGGCAAGCGTTAAAGAAAGAGGGACCCCCCTAGCGCAAGCTGAACAACCCCCACCCGGAACAAATAACCCGCAAATAAACCGGTCCTACTCACCAGTAAACGCGGGACCAACAGAACAGGCAACCCGGAATCGTCACCGGGAAGGAGCAGCCAGGCCAGTGCAACCAGCCCGGAAAGATCCGGCGGGAACAACAGAGACGGCAGCTCAACCAGCCCGGGTAGACCGGGAGGGAGCTACCAAGAAAGGCCCAGCCCGACCTTCCAGGCGGTTCCATCCCTGGGAACCAGAGCGACAGAGAAGGCCTCCGAACCGGTCGACAACCAAACAAGAACTGAGCTGCGCAGGTCAACTAGACAGGTACGAAGCCCGCCTACCTGCGCGACTACGTCACGACGCACCGACAGACGAAACCAAGAGGGGAGGGTGTGCTGTATTAGCATACTCCAAAACCCTCGCAACTGATTGGTCCAGACGGACAGCGACCTGATTGGTTGAAACCCCGGCCGTGATTGGAGCGCTAAGAATCTACCGCGATTGGCTGTGCCGATCGCGGGAGATTCAAAGCGCTGCCATTGGCCGCCGAGCCGCGAGCCAGCCCTATATGAAGGGCTGCCGCGGCTTGTATTTGCCCAGACTGTTCCTATTCTAAATAAAGAGCTGAACTCACTAGAATGGTCTCGCGTCTCCTTCGAACCGATCTACCTCTGATCTAACACTCAGAATACAATCTAATTTGAAACTAGTGGAGTATACCAAGGCAGAACAGAGAGAAATAATTATAATGAATAAAGCCCCTAAGTAGCTGCCCAATAGCAAGCATAATTATATGATGGTTCAACTCAGTATATATAATAGGTTCTTCTGCCCCCAGAGATGTCACCCTGAGACTTTATCCTGACTGCCTAGTAATAGCAAACATCTCACCAGTAATTGTCCATCATTTCTTTTAAGAACCAGTATAAGCATTGAAGATTCAGAGTGAAATATAGCCATTTATTTACAAAGATAGCCTTTGAACACCTAGAGAAAGGTGGAGGGGGGTGACATACTACAGCAGCTTTAGGTCTTTGATGATAGATTAAAATGGAGCTTCTTAAAACCTGTGTTCAGAAAAGTGATAAGGGTCAGTGCAAAGAGTGGCAGGTAATGAACAGAGGTTTATAGAGTATGACTTCCCACTGTATTGTCTTGCCAAAGCTAACACGCCCAAGGAATGGACCACACAAACATTAGAGCCAATAGGAAAATTATTTCAAGGGTAACTCGATGTTCTAAAAGGGTCTCACAGAAATAAGCATGTAGTATGAGCATGCAGTAGAAAGGAAGAAGAATATTTCAGAATAATTGATAATAGTTGCATTGCTCATATTTTAAAAACTCGAGTTTGGATTATTCTCCTCTCACGCTCATTTTAATTTGTTTCCTTATGACTTTATAGAGATAGATGAAGAATTCCTCCTGTGCTTTTATTTGTCTAATTTATGCAGTCAACCACATTAATCCAATGAACATTTAAATCTAATACTCTATATGCATCCAATCCCGTTCGATCTCTAGCACCTTGTAAGAAGCAATCCCCAAAATTGGGTGCATTATCCCATGCACTTCAAAAGGCATTTGTTCCAATTCATATGGTGCTTAGATGAGCACTGAAAATATACACCTGTGCTATTCTGTGTGTCGCAGTTTGTCTTCAAAAAAGGGTTTAATAGAGAAAATATGTTATAATCAAGCTTTCATGTGAAATCCAGAGTACATACTCCCTCTGTGGAAGTCAAACACGCAAACAAGATAAATGTACTACTTTATTGCCATTTATCTACTCAGGCAACTGCTAAAATATCACTGGAATTCAGGAAAATGTAAAGCCTGTAACTGCTTTGAAATGCTCTATCCATAACTTTGCAGATTGTATTTCACTTGGCACCCTAGTTCAAAGTTATTGTATTATCTCCTCATTCATAAATTATTCTTCTAGTTAGTGGGTGGGCTGGAGAACTGCCTAAGGCAGCCTTTCCAAAAGTGGTATCTTCCAGATATGTAGGCATAGCAACTCATAGGCCCCCAGTTTATTTCAGGGAAGTCCCCATACATATGTAAGTAAGCTATGGAACATGAGACTTTCCTTCTTCACTTTGCTGGTAAACCCCTGACACATTATAATATAGGAAACTAGGTAGCTTGTGTCTGGTTTACTTTTGAAGACCAGATTTCATTAGAGAGAGAAAATACACTTGCAGAGAGCCAATTCAAGACCCTTTCTTGCCTGAAGCCAAGGTTAAAATATCTTCTTCCTTCTCATTTCACGTTGAGAAGAACTAGATTGCTTGATTCACTGCAGTTCAGTTCTGATGATGGAATAACCAGCCTACCTCACAATGCTTGAAGGAAGTTTTTGGGGGGTGGAATAAACCATGAACAGGTAGTCCTTGACTTGTGATCACAATTGAGCGCAAAATTTCCATCGCCAGGGAAGATAGTTGTTAAGTGCCCCTGACCTTACCTGCCACAGTTTTTTAAGTGAAATCCTGCAGTTGTTAAGTTAGTAGCATAGTTGTTAAGTTAATGTGACTTTCCTTTTGAATTTGCTTGTCAGAAAGTCACACTGGGCGACCTCGGAACACTACAACCGTCATAAATACAAGCCAGTTGCCAAGCATCTGAATATTTTGGGGAATAAGTTATAAGGATGAAAAATGATCATGTCACTTTTTTCAGTTGCGTTGTAACTTTGAACAGCCCCTAGACAAATGGTTGTAAGTCAAGGACTACCTGTAGTCCACACAGTTCTCTTTTGAACAAGAGTGAAATATTCCAGCACGGTGGACTAAGGAGAAATAGTGAAGAGTCTTCTGCTCTCCAACATCTGTCATTTGAACCAGCCTCTCATTCCACCTAATGTTTAAGTGATAGCCAGTGACTGAGCCATTACTGTCACTAAAGACATGCTAAGTAGGGTTATCCAAAATTAACAAGTCAATCACGGCTTATCAAGGGTTGCATACATCCCCTTTCCATTTGGCTGCCATGTGTCCTGTCTTGTCTTGCCTTCTGAAAATAAAACAGAAACAATAAAGCCAACTGTGCTTGTGATATGGGAATCCTGGGCCTGCATAACATTTTATTTCTGAAGATCTCTGTTTATTACCTCCCGATACGCTGAGAACATTCCTGCATGCTTTTCCACATGGAAGCACAAAATATTCAGCATTTTCAGCTTAGACCATACAATGTTATCTCCTTCTGCTGTCTTATGTAACTCCACAGGAATGTTGAAAGACTTTCCGGACTCTTGGAGGTTTAGAAGGTGAGGAAGGCAAAGGGAGAGGGGGGGGAATGGCTGGAGGCTGGAATCTGATAGATCACTGCATTCAGTTTTTGGGGCAATGGAGTTATTGCAATTAAGATACTGGCCGGATGTGTGGTCTCGAGTTTGGCTGATACGGAAGGAATGTATTGATAGTGCAAACTCACAAAAAGTGATTTGGAAACTGGTCACATTCTATATGTCCTTAAGCAAACGATACTACTATATATGGAAGTATTAACTGAACGTATGCAATAACCCCCCAGCTGTTCTGTATATGTTATAATGCTCCGTTCTATGGGAAATGGTTTGAAAGATTCTATGGGAAATGGTTTGAAATAGCCATAATGCAAAACGCATGGTCAGCATAAACTTTTTAAGTGCCTAGAAAGCAGGCTTAATTTCGGGCATATTAACTGTGCAAAACCATATATGTCTGCTAATAATTAAGAGTTTTGAATGGTGAATCTTTCTTCCAGGTAAGTATTTTAAGAGTGGCACTTTTTCTCAGGTAGGCAGTAAATCAAACAGGATGTTTTCAGCTCATCAAATCTAGTTTTTTTTTTTTAATGGCATACGAAAAAGCTTTTAATTTAGCCTTTTTCCTGAAGTATTTGTTTGCTGCATAAAAGAAGAGAATTATTTTCACACACACACATTCATTCATAGACCATTTCACTCCAAGGCTCTAAGTGGGAGATATAATCAAATGACAGTAAAATACACATGATAGTAAAATTCAATATATGCCATCCAGAGTCATTTCAACACTAAGATGGGTATACGGAAGAAAATCACAAAACAATAATGACAGTATGGGCAATAATGTGCAGATCTTATACCTGTTATTTATATCCAAGGACCTTTTGAAAGAGCCAGTTAACCATTCTCCACAACATCATGTGAGTGAAGACATTGTCGCCGGGAGTGAATAGACCATTCTGAAGGAAGGGAACAACTCAAGGAAGAAAGCACTGATGATGTTACCTAGTTTGGTAATGAAATGTCTTCAAGAAAACTACCAACCTCCTCACAGAGGAACCCACAGTTTAACTCTGAGTGTATGTCAGTGAAGATTCTCAGTCATCCAGGCGTTGTCAGAAAGTTGAATCATGGCAACTGGACTTTTCTTTTTCTTTTCTTTTGTTTGAAACATTTAGCTGCTTATCCAAGTAGCTTCTTTCTTTAACCCTGAGCTTTGTTTTTAAACCTGAGCTACAAATATTCTCTTCTAAGGAAGCATTGGTGGTTCTTCTAAGACAGGTGTCCAACCTTGGCAACTTTAAGACTTGTGGACTTCAACTCCCAGATTCCTCAGCCAGCAAAGCTGGCTGAGGAATTCTGGGAGTTGAAGTCCAAGTCTTAAAGTTGCCAAGGTTGACACCCTGTTCTAAGAGCTGTGGTGGTGCAGTGGTTAGAAAGCAGCACTGCGGGCTACTTCTGCTGACTGCCGGCTGCCAGCAGTTAGGCAGTTCGAGTCTCACCAGGCTCAAGGTTGACTCAGCCTTCCATCCTCCTGAGGTCGGTAAAATGAGGACCCAGATTGTTGGGGACAATATGCTGACTCTGTAAATTGTTTAGAGAGGGCTGTAAAGCACTGTGAAGTAAGCACTATGAAGTAAGTCTAAGTGCTATTGCCATTGCTATTCACCAAGAATGCCTGCTTCTGGGTTTCTTGGTAGGAGAAGATCTCCAACAGGTGTTCTCTATTCACCCATGTCAAGCAAGTATAATTTACGTGGGAAAACAGCTTTTTTAAGTTATCTAGGTCCCAGGCCATATAAGTAATAGCATCCAGCATTGTTTTCAGTAACGACCAAATGTAGCTCCCATGGCAATTATTGTATTTGGGGGTACTATCCTTCATTCTGTGCCCAGTTGAAGTTGCTGACTGGACTTCAAGGGCAGCAGAGAAAAAAAAAGTTATTGAAATGGATTAAGTATGTCATTCCTTGTTTCCATTTGATTTCCAAAAATGTATGGTGACTTATTTATAACGCTTCTGAATATCCAAAGCAACACTCTTAAGTTAAAACGGGATTGTTTTCCAAAGAAGAAGCACATTCAGGGAAGTCAGTCTGGCAGTAGTTGGTATAGGAAAGGAAAGCATTTTGTGGGAATATTCTGCTCTTTCTTGGATTCCATTTTAATGTCTTCTCCCTCTTTTTGCTTAATCTAAATTGAACCTTGTTCCGGACTAGCAGGCTTGAAGCCTGCAAAGCGGATTGGTCCGCTAACAGCGGTTCGTGATTGGTCGCTCCGGACTGATCCGATTGGCTGGTAAACGGGCTGCCGCGATTGGACTAAACAAGCGCGGCAAGCTTAAACCTCTGTCATTGGCCGTATAGCCGCAGCCAGCTCTATAAAAGGGGCTGCTGCGGCTAGGGCAATTCGCTCAGATCTGAAGTCACTAATAAAGAGCTGTAGTTACTTTCTGAGCCTGTCTCCGTTCTTGGACCCATCCTTCAAGACACAACAAACCTCTCATTATTTTTGGATAATTTCACATGTCAATAAAGTTAGTCCACCTTTTCCCACAATAGATTACATAAAAGAGTCATATAGTTTAGCCATTCCCTTTGCTCTCCTTCTGTACTGCTTTTTTGGTAAAGATTGTAGCATTTTTAGTACAGGAGCTAACTTTTTTTTTTAATGTTCCACTAACAACCTTTTCTTTACAGTATTTCTTTTTTCCTTTTTGGCATAATTTGTACTTGAATCTAATGGGGAAAAAGCAAGACTTTATTTAACCTTATTTTTTGTTTCCTTTTTATAAATAGCTTTTGGCTCTTTGTCTTTTATTTAGACCATACTGACCTTGAGCAGATAAGAAATATGAATTAAAATGTTAAGTTTTGCTGGGTGTAGATAACACAGTCTCATACTTAAATTCCACAAAGTTTGCTAGAATATTTTTACAGTCACATGAATAGAGGTTAGAAATCAAATGTAGGAACTGAATCAGCATTCTGTACATGCACAGCAAGCAACATCACAGCTGTTGATACTTATATAATCTTATCGTATTCGTATTGGTGCATATTTTATATCCAAAACAATTACTTCCAATTAAGTCAATCTACAATAAACAATATTCAAAGTAGAAAGGCAACCCAGCTTTCTGTAAAGAATGGCTTTAAAATTGCATGCAGCTCAAAGTAAACTTGTTTAAATTGGTTTGATTATTGCCCAGGGAAGACAACATTACATTTATTATGATAAGTCATATTAGTCTCTGAAAATAATTATGGCATCTATTCCTAAGGCTGATTCTCATGTTCCAGTTTTAAGCTGCATTTTCTCGGGTATCAATCAAACAGCATGCAATATACTTGCAACAGGAACAAATATAATTAAAACTATTCCACTAATGTATTTAGACTATTCCACAACTGTCTCTAAGTAAATACTGTTGGCATGTGTCAGTAGTACAGGTAGTCCTCGACTTACAACCACAGTTGAGCCCAAAATTTACATTGTTAAGTGAGATATTTGTTAAGTGAATTTTGCCTCATTTTATGACCTTCCTTGCCACAGTTGTTAAGTGAATCACTGCAATTAATAAGTTGATTGTTAAGTGAATCTGGCTTCCCCTTTGACTTTGCTTGTCAGAAGGTCACAAAAAGGGACACAGCAATGGTCATAAATATGAGACAGTTGCCAAGCACCTGAATTTTGATCATGTGGGAGGCTGCAAAGGTTGTAACTATGAAAAATGGTCATAAGTCACCTTTTTCAGTGCCGTTGTGACTTTGAACGGTCAGTAAATGAACTGTTGTAAGTCGAGGACTACCTGTACACAACTCTAGGGTTGTATTAAACTTTGTTTAGTCTGTCAAAGGCTGCAATCCAAGGGTGTTTGGGGTCAGAGCCTGCATTGATAGAGGTTTCAGGAGTTTTCAGAGAGAAATTGAGTAACTTAACTAAATGCAAGGCTTGCGGCATTCATTTTATCCCTTAAATCTGCAACCTGAGAAATGCACCAGATAAATAAATAAATTCTGAAGCATCAAAGTTCTGATGACTGCATCCAGTATACAGAGACAGGTTCTGCTAGCAATCTACAATGATTCCCTGACTTTCACAGATAATCAGAGTTGGAAGGGACCTTGTAGGTCATCTAGTCCAGGGTTCGCCAATCTTTTGGACCTCAGGGACCACCAAAATCATAATTTTAAATCCTGCGGACCACTAATATGAATTTTGACTGACAGTGGCTTGTTGATGTTGGTGGGAAATTCAGTCCCATATTCCAGAGCTTCAGTAGTCACAGGACTGGCCCTTTGGTCATTCTGGAGCAGCTGTTCCTCCACCCGGGTGCACCGGCCTGCCATGGACTGGAGGAGCTGCTCTGGGATGACCAAAGGGGCAGTCTTGTGACTACTGCAGCTCTGGAATACGGGACCAACTTTCCCACCAACTTCAGCAAGCCACCCTGGGGAGTATTTCCCTCCCCTGCTGTTGGTCTTATCTTCCAGTTCCAGCTCGTGTGTCTCTACTCAAGGTTTGTGCTCAGCTGAAGGGTGGGGGCCAGCAGGTGGACAGGCAATGTGGGTGGTACAGCCTTGTGTTCCCAGGCAGCCTGGATTAATTGCTTTGGAGGGTGTTTGGGGGGGGGAGACATTTCTCTGTGGACCACCAAAATTTTCTCGCAGACAACCCGTGGTCCCGGCTCACCAGTTGGTGACCACTGATCTAGTTCAACCCCCCATCTATGGTCCACTCTTACTAGACTTTCTAAGAACCTGTTACCAAGGATGGGATTCAAATTTTTTAATAACTGGTTCTGTGGGCATGGTTAGGTGGGAGTGGCCATGTGACTGGGTGGGCATGGCTTTTTTTGCAGCACACCCCACCCCCATTTTTGGACCTTCTGGGCCTCAGGGAAGCTTCCTGGGGGGTGTTTTTGCTCCCAGAAGGCTTCCCTGGGGCTCAGAAAGGGAAAAAAATGGAGCTGGGGGCATGCAGCATCCCCTCATGCTCCATTTTGGGGCCTTCTGGGCCTCAGGGAAGCCTCCTGGAGGGAATTTTTGCTCCCATGAAGCTTCCCTGGGGCCCAGGAAGGCAAAAAAACATGGAGCAGGGGGGTTCTGTGCCCCCCTCCATTTTTTGCCTTCCTGGGCCTCAAGGAAGTCTCCTGGGTGAAGCAGTAAGTAAGCGAGGGGAATCCTGGCATAGCTGATCATAGGAACACCTGATGTTGGGAGAGAGAGAAAAAAATAAATACCTTAAGGACTGACTGGGCAGGGAGGGGAGGGCAGAGAGGGGCAGAGCCAGCCAGGGACACCATTTGCCGGTTCTCCAAACTGCACAGAATCATAACAACCAGTTCTATAGAACCGGTACGAACCGGTAGAATCCCACCCCTGCCTGTTATGTTATGGAGAGATAAATGCTTACTACAAAATGTCCAGAGCTGAAGGAGTCATTTTATATTGCATATACAATGCATGATTATATGCCACTATTACTATAGTTAAAAGAGCATCTATGCCCTGAAAACCAGTTTGTGTAGTGGTTAAGGCACCTGACTAGAAACTGGTAGACCATGAGTTCTAGTTGTGCCTTTAGTACAAAGTCAGGTGCCTTAACCACTTGGGACATAAGGAGAAATTTTCTGACTGAGAGCAATCAACCAATGGAACAGAAGTTGCCTTCAGAAGTTGTGGGAGCTTCGTCACTGGAGGCTTTCAAGAAGAGACAGGACGGCCATTTGTCAGAAATGGTGTAGGGTCTCCTGCTTTGGCAGGGGGTTGGACTAGAAGACCTACAAGGTCACTTCCAACTCTGTTCATTTGAACAGTCACTTTCACTCAGATGTGGCAAACCACTTCTGAAAAACCACTTGCAGGGACTATTTCAGGCGGTTACCAGGAGTCAACGCCAACTCAAAGGCACAAAAGCAAAACATCCATATCCCAGACCTTCAGTATTTTTTTTGAAAAACACTTAAAATTCCTTGTTCATCTCCCACTGGTAATCTAAATCAAATACTCTTAATTCCAAATAATAAACTTCAGGAAAAAGTATTATATAGCTACTTCAAAAATATAAACACCAAAGAGTCAACACAAAGGAACAATGGGTTCTGGTAAGCGTTTGAGGGAAAGAATTCTTGTTAACAGATGATGGCTGTTATACAATAAACATTTTAAAGACAATCATGATCTCCAGCCATAAAATGACATCCTGGCTCCAGCCAGAGACTCTATAACATTTGGCCACCTGCTTCACAAATAGGTAGAAGCTATTTCAGCACCAGTGCATAATAACTGTATAATGCTGCCATACTTTTAAAGAAAGGATGGTATATTAAAAACTGGGAAAAGCCCAGATACCGGTACGTATTTTATACATTCTGTTCACCTGGTAGCATTATCTCCTGATGTTATTGGAAGACATTTTTAATGGGGAAAAATGCCCCAATGAAGAGTATCTTGATTCCATTTGTTATACAAGGAGTAGTACTCATGGCCTAGCCATTTTTTTAAGATCAAAATGGTCTCGCCATTTTTGCAAAGTAGCATTGAGTGAATGGAGTAGAGTAGAGTAGAGTAGAGTAGAGTAGAATAGAATAGAATAGAATAGAATACAAGGAATATTCTACTCCTAGAATACAAGGAGTAGTACTCATGGCCTAGCCATTTTTTTAAGATAAAAATGGTCTCGCCATTTTTGCAAAGTAGCATTGAGTGAATAGAATAGAGTAGAGTGGAATGGAATGGAATGGAATAGAATAGAATAGAATAGAATAGAATAGAATAGAATAGAATAGAATAGAATAGAATAGAATAGAATAGAATTCTTTATTGGCCAAGTGTGATTGGACACACAAGGAATTTGTCTTGGTGCAAATGCTCTCAATGTGCATAAAAGAAAAGATACATTTGTCAAGAATCAAGAATCATAAGGTACAACACTTAGTAATAGTCATAGGGTACAATAAGCAATCAGATCATACTAGGAAACAGTCAATATAAATTGTAGGGATACAAGCAACAAAGTTACAGTCATACAGTCACAAGTTGGAGGGGATGTGTGATAAGGAGTGATGAGAAGATTAATAGTAATAGTAGCGCAGACTTTGTAAATAGTTGGACAGTGTTGAGGGAAAATAGAATAGAATAGAATAGAATAGAATAGAATAGAATAGAATAGAATAGAATAGAATAGAATAGAATAGAATAGAATAGCAGAGTGATGGCGTTCAGGAAAAAACCTGTCCTTGGCTGCTTGACTCAAACCTTCATCAAATAAGGCTCTCCCATGGAAATCTGCCAAGCTGCACAATAATGTATATACCGTGAGGAAGTAAAATTTCCTCCAAAAATCCTTTTTGTTTTGAAAAATAATTTTGTCTAGCCATTTGACATTACATTAAGTCCAGACTCACAATGATTCAACCAGTCTATACGATTGCTGAACAGACGATATAATCACAAAATCCCCACCACAGTTTGCTGGGTCCAAGTACTATTGCGCTCCTTTTCTCCTAGCCTTAGTACCCCTTCAGGTATTGGCATACTTCACAGCTGGCAGCCAAAACCACCTTTGCAGTATGGGGCTAGCTCTCCTTCCACAGCTGTTATTGTGCCACAATGACACAAATACAGTGTGAGTCCAGGGACTGGCCTCCTAAATTGTCTGGGCTGATCTCACCCCTTGAAGTCAGATAGAATAGTTAATAGAATAGAATAGAATAGAATAGAATAGAATAGAATAGAATAGAATAGAATAGAATAGAATAGAATAGAATAGAATAGAATAGAATAACAGAGTTGGAAGGGACCTTGGAGGTCTTCTTCTGCTTAGGCAGGAAATCCTACATCACTTCAGACAAATGGTTATCCAACTTCTTTTTAAAAACTTCCAGTGTTGGAGCATTTACAACTTCTGGAGGCAAGTTGTTCCACTGATTAATTGTTCTAACTGTCAGGAAATTTCTCCTTGGTTCTAAGTTGCTTCTCTGCTTGACTAGTTTCTCCTTCATTAGTTAGTAAAAACTGTCAGAATATACATATGACCGTTGGAATAAACCTATGTTGGAAAACATTACCTTAACACAGGTACTTAGATTTGCCTAAGGCCATATCAAAAAAACAAAAAAACAAAAATGGGTACTACCGCATGTTTGCATCTCAGATACATGCAAGTAAGAAAAGAAATATAGGTTTTCAGTCTATAAATGTATACATTCTTTTAAAAAACAAGAACAGTAACAAAAAACAAAGAAGGTAGAAGACAGAAATAACGAATGGGAATTATGAAAAAAATCACTCATCCTTGTCAAAGGCTTTGGAGAAGAACCATTGGACCTTTAAAACACTATTCAGGGGACAGGGGACCATTCAAATCTCAGGTGAATCTCATTCCAAAAGACAACATTAATTAAGAATTATTAGATTTTTTTAAAAATCTGTACTTTTCCCTGTCGGCAACATGGAAGCATAATGTAACGGACAATCAGGTTATGATGGTGTTATCCAGATTCAGTGATTGGTAGCCATCGTAATCTTGTTTTAAAAAGAACAAACAAACAATCCCTGATCTGCACATAATTAAGAGAATGGCAGGAGGAGATTGGATGGTTGTCATGCCAAAATGCTAGGATAATTTTCTAGACATTTCCAAGAGGAAGTATTTCTTCTATGAGTCAATCCTGTTTGGCCTCCAGGACTGCAGACTGGAGGAACGCTTGGATGCTTCCTCATCGTATGAAGTCCAGGGACCTTGAGCGGATCACCACTGTTCTTGCAAGACAAATGTCCCCTCCTCAACATCCTCTAATCGAACACAACACTCTAAGACCACACCACGTCATTTAAAGGCAGGAAAAGAAATTAAAATGCTTCCCTTCAAAACAACTCACTGAGCTCATTTTTCACATCCCCCGTGGACTTCTTGTAGTCTGAGGCTAATAGGCCAACTTCCACTTCTGTCTCTTCAGAATTTTCTGCATAGCTACTACATCATTGTTGCAACAAGGCTTTCTTTGGGCAGTGAAAAAAAAATGTACTTGTTTGTTTGTTTTGGCACCACCTTGACGGCCATGTAATTTAAAAGAATGTTGTAGGAGGAATCTCTCTTGATACAGTAATTTCAGCTGATATTCTGAAACAAAATGCTAGCTAGTGTTCTCCAGAGGCTTCACTTTTTTAAAAAAAAAAAGTACAGATCTGTGTTGCTTATATATTAGTGACAGAAAATAGGCCTTGTTTCACTGTATAATGGCACAGAATAGGGCACAGAAATTCTCATTACTTCATAAATGTCTTTTATTGGTCCTGTCTTTGATTCAGAATTCTCCATGGATCATTATCTCAAACTAACAGAAAGAATGGCAAAGAGCATTTAAAATAGGGCATTCGGCATATACTCTTGTGTGACACAGCAGTAACTGTGAGAGGAATCTTGGTGTCTTTGTAGACAACCAATTAAATATGAGCCAATAATGTGCAGCCAAAAAAGCCAATAAAATCCTAAGTTGCATTAACAGAGGGATACAATCAAGATCAAGTAATACCACTCTATAAAGCCTTAGTAAGACCACACCTAGACTACTGCATCCAGTTTTGGTCACCACACTGTAAAAATGATGTTGAGACTCTAGAAAAAGTACAGAGAAGAGCAACCAGGATGATTAGGGGACTGGCGACTAGAACATATGAAGAACGGTTACAGGAACTGGGCTTGGTTAGTCTAGTGAAGAGAAGGACCAGGGGAGACATGATAGCAGTCTTCCAATATTTGAGGGGCTGCCACAGAGAGGAGGGGGTCAAGCTATTTTCCAAAGCACCTGAAGGCCAGGCAAGGAATAATGGGTGGGAACTGATCAAGGAGAGATTCAATCTGGAAATAAGGAGAAATTTTCTGACAGTGAGAACAGTCAACCAATGGAACAACTTGACTTTGGAAGTTGTAGGAGCTTCATCATTGGAAGCTTTCAAGAAGAGACTGGACTACCATCTGTCAAAAATGGTGTAGTAAGGTCTGCTTTGGCGGGGGATTGGACTAGATGTCCTACAAGATCCCTTCCAACTCTGTTAATCTGTATCTGACATCTTGGTAGAAAGGAGAAGAGAAGAAAAGAATTGGATGCAGATGTTGCTACTTTTGGTAGACCTATTTGATGATTACAGCTATTTTTCTTATCTCCTGCATATATTCCTATTAGCTCTTAGTCTTTCTATGTCAGTGTTTCATCACTATCAACACCATTTTTTTCTAATTGAAATGGTATGTAACTGTATTCAACTATTTCATTTTTTATGGTTCTCCTTCATGAACATTCTATAACAGAATGTAAGAAGATTCAGATCTTCTGCCTGGCTTTGCAATTTAATGCAATTGCAGAGGGATTGGTTGATTCTGCTTTCTTATATTCTTACTTATGCTCTTGATTAGTCCACATTCCTGGACTTCAACACATGCGTGTGTTCATCCTTCACAAATAATGTCATTCTTTCTCTTTTCCCTTTTTAAAAAAACATTGTACTATTACATTCCCCTCTGCTCATTAGTTTTATTCCACCAGGTTTCAATGATGCCTACTGAATCATATTCACCTTCCTGAATTAAAATTTCCAATCCATCCTGTTTTATTCTGTACATTCTGTATAAGACATTTGAATCCTTGAATTAAATAACTTGACCTATTCTTTCCTGAATTTCTGTGTTTATTATTGTTCAGCGTTCTGCATATACTTCCCAGTTTCATACTCAATACTTGGCATAACAATGTTTTATGACCAACATTTTCCTCCCACAAAGGTTTCATTTCAAAACCTTCCAGATCAGGCTCAGATATTGCCTTCCAAACATGTCCTTTCCACTTTGGTAAAGTGCAAGGAAAATGTGTCCTATTATGAAAGAAAGAATTGGCAACCAGCATATATAATTGTTCACCCATTGTCCATCCATTGTACTATCATCTTATGCAGTTATTCCATTCCAGAATTTTGCTTCCCACCCCCCACATGCCCAGGGAATTTGCTTCTGCAGGAAAAAGTGAAGAATACACAACTTGTGCCTGCAGTAACTTCACATTCTCATTCCCATTGCTTGCAACCTGTTCAAGATTTTCTGAATGTGACATTCTCTCTCATGTGGACCATTAGAAGGGATTTTTGTCAGTAGGCCTAAAGAGAGTTGGGAGTCTTCTTTCACATCCTGAAAGTATGCCCCAGGAAAGTGGCATGCTTTCCTTCATAGATTGCCTGGCCAAGAGACTTTTGCTCTGCTCCCTCTGCTAGAGATTCTCTATTTTCTACCATCCATTGTTTCTTCCTCTTCTAGGTGGAATGGAATGGAATAGGTTAGGATTAGGATTAGGATTAGGATTAGGATTAGAATTAGAATTAGAATTAGAATTAGAATTAGAATTAGAATTAGAATTAGAATTAGAATTAGAATTAGAATTAGAATTAGAATTAGAATTAGAATTAGAGTAGCATAGAGTAGAGTAGAGTAGAGTAGAGTAGAGTAGAGTAGAGTAGAGTAGAGTAGAGTAGAGTAGAGTAGGAGGGGAGGGAGAGGAGAGGAGGAGAGGAGAGGAGGAGAGGAGAGAAGAGAAGAAGAGAGAAGAGAAGAGAAGAGAAGAGAAGAGGAGAGGAGAGGAGAGGAGAGGAGAGGAGAGGAGGAGGGGAGGGGAGGGAGGGGGGAGGAGAGGAGGAGAGGAGGGGAGGAGAGGAGAGAGAGAGAAGAAGAAGAAGAAGAGAGAAGAGGAGAGGAGAGGAGAGGAGAGGAGGAGAGGAGGGAGAGGAGAGGAGGGAGGAGAGGAGAGGAGGAGAGAAGAGAAGAAGAGAGGAGAGGAGAAGAGGAGAGGAGAGGAGAGGAGAAGAGGAGAGGAGAGGAGAGGAGAAGAGAAGAGGAGAAGAGAAGAGGAGAGGAGAGGAGAGGATAGGAGGGGAGGAGAGGAGAGGAGAGGAGAGAAGAGAAGAAGAGAGAATAGAAGAGGAGAGGAGAGGAGAGGAGGAGAAGAGGAGAGGAGAAGAGAGGAGAGGAGAGGAGGAGAGGAGAGAAGAGAAGAGAAGAGAAGAGAAGAGAAGAGAAGAGAAGAGAAGAGAAGAGAAGAGAAGAGAAGAGAAGAGAAGAGAAGAGAATTTATTGGTCAAGTGTGATTGCACACCCAAGGAATTTATCTCTAGTGCATAAGCTCTCAGTATACATTCAACCAACAAAGTGATAGTCATAAGATACCTATAAGAGTGGGTATTTTGAGAATTAGGAGCCTAGAATACTCTTTCTCAGCTCCTGAAGCTTGCAGCATCTATTCTTTGCCCAGGGACCTAGAAACATTAACAACAATGCTCTAGAACTGTGATGACGAACCTATGGCATGTGTGCCACAAGTGGCACACAGAGCCCTCTCTGTGGGCACATGAGCCGTTGCTCTACTGCGCTAGCGCACAGGCCTCCTACCAGCCAGCTGGTCTTTGAGTCTCTGCCACGCATGCACAGAGGTGGGGCACATGTGCGGGGATGCACCCACATTGCATTTTGGGGGTGCAGGCAGACGTGCTTTGGGCACTCGATGCCAAAAAGGTTAGCCATCGCTGCTCTAGAACCTACTCTGAACCTTTCAAGCTTTTTTGTTTTACAGGCTTTACCCTTTATTTCACATTCTTCCATTTGTCCCTCCAGTCTTTCCAGTAAAAACAAAATGGCACCCCACTTGATTTCCTTGTCCAAATTCCTGCTTGTTTTCCCTGTACACTTGTTGAGTGAACTTGATCTCTGGAGAGTTGGCTTCCTTATATGTTCCCCGAAGTTGCCTCACTGCTCCGATCATATGCAATGCAGAGCATTAGCAGCCCTCATTCACTGCTTTCTGCCTCTTCAATTGAATTCCCCTGCCAAATTCTTATTTGTTTTCCCTCATTGCTCACCTATTTCAGGTTTAGAAGCTCAGTTTAAAACAAGTTGGTTTTATTGGTTTTCTACATCGCTTCCTTTTTCTATGGAATATTCCTATTTTCCTTTTAATTTCTTACTGAGATGAACCAATCAAGATGGAAATGAATATTTATCAATGTAATTGAGAAGCACTGGATTTCAAGTGCTGGAGAAAGTGAATACATAAACACTCCTTATTAGATATGCTGCCAATTAAACTCTTCAAGTATTCTGAGAGAGAGAGCTATCTGTCAGCCCCAGCAGATAGACCAGGCCATGAAATCAACTCCACAGGAAGGCTAAAGCAACTCCTATTGAGATGAGCTCTAACAAATAATCTTGAAAGTTTACTTGTTTTGTCTGTTTCTTTCTTCTTACACTTTAGTGAATCAGGAGGTGTTTGTCTAAGCCACTTCTGGATGTTATTTGGATGTGCTTGAGAAATGCTTTAAATTCTTTTGTTTAGGTAACCGCACCTGCATCATCTTCCTTCCTTTCCACATTAATTAACTCTTTAGGAATTCTTTAATTCCCATAGAACAGGGGTGTCAAACTCGATTTCACTGAGGGCCACATCAGGGTTGTATTTAACCTTGGGTGGGGGGGGTGGCCAGGGTGTGTGTGGCCCAGAGATGGTATTCAGCAGGTTCTGACCAGTTCTGGAGAACCAGTAGCAGAAATTTTAAGTAGTTCGGAGAACCATCAAATACCACCTTTGACTGGAGATTTTACAGTATCCTTCCCCTGCCACACCAACCAAGCCACGCCCACAGAACCGGTAGTAAAAAAAATTGAATCCCACTACTGGTGTGGCCAGCTAGATATCAGTCATGTCAGGGGCACCTGTGGTGGTTCGAGCACTCTGCCAATTAAAATGGAGCTTCTTTCACTGTTTCCATGGTGGCCCTGCGGGCCAGATCTAAGTACCCTATGGGCTGAATCCAGCCTGCAGGCCCTGAGTTTGACATCCCTACCGTAGAATATGGTTTGAAATGGCCAAAAACCTTACAGGGAGGATTTGCAGCTCGGTTATAGAGCAGATACTTTGATTGCATTAGGTTCGGTCTCCATCCTGGACATGTGCAGGAATGACTGGAGAAGTACCATTCGAGAAGACAAAATTAAATGAGGCGAACCAATGATCTCAAACATTATAAAGCAGCTTCTGAAGGCCCAATAGTTGCTGTGCTTTGGGGCCGAGCAAAATTTCGAGCAATTTTATACTCCACGGTTGGAGCTGTGAAGTTACCATTAAGCCAAGACTTTCTCACAAAGCTAAAGAATCTCTTGGCTGTTTGGTCTCCTTCAGATTTGTTCAGTGTCCTGAAAATAGCCGTTATACTAACTGGATGAGCTTCCATTTTAGTAGTGGGATGTAAACTCATAGTCAAACTGTATAAAACATGCCCCCAGTTAGTGTTGAAAATTCTACTATCATATACAAAGCAAAACTTTTGTAAATTTTGTAAAACTGCAATAGATTGCACCAAAGTGGAAAGAAACTGAGAAAAGACAATCTACTAGAAATATTAAAAGAAAGATTTATTATGTTCCCTCTTTCAAAATGAAGATCAAATGGGGGAAAAGTCATTTGGCTTCTTATTTTCAAGAAATCTAAGAAGACTTACCTCCTTAATTTTATTTCATTCTTTGCACGTCTAAAAGGGCTTTTAGCTTCATTTTTAAAGGAAAATTATTGTGGGAATAGGAGAATAAGTTAGACTCCCTTTCAATAAATATTTCAATAAATACACTACTTGAGAAATGCTACCTTCTGATGCAGAGAATATTCAATATAATTGCATTATGAACTAGATATTTTACATGTTTCTTTAAAACTCTTGTAGCTAATCAAAAAATGTTTTTCGAAGTTCCTTGGAAAGTATCACAGAATATAAATCACAAAAAAGAGCACAGCAAATGTCTTTAAAAGAAACACTAAAGACTTCTTGTCTCTATGTGATTTATTTTTATTTGAAAAGTGTACTATAGCCAAAAAGACACTTGCTATATGATTATTCATTCCCAGTTATTCATTTGCAGTATGAATAAAGGGCATGAATTTTTACTTCTGGAGCATACATTTCACATTCATAATTGGTTTTTAAAAACCAATTTGGCAAGTTGCCTTTTTGGCTTGCATTGGTATCTCCATCAGCTGAACTGGAAGTACTTCCAAGCAAATAATAGCAGGATCAGAGGCTAGAAAGACAATTTAAATTTGTTCTTGTAGTGTCATTTGCTCTCAAAAGCATATTACAATCAGCTCTTATCTTGTGAGTCCCATAGATGTGAATTTGCTTCCTGTTTTTGCAGAAATGTTAAGGATGGTGAAATGTTCCCAATTTCCTTTTGGGGACAAGTTTTCTTTCTAAACAGTATGCATCAGAATATACACCATGCATCAAAAACATATTTCACGAGCTTCCAGTAATATGAAGTCATATGTATTATGTTGGCCTGTAATGAGACTAATTATTTATTTGAAACATTGCTTAGACAATCCCCACAAGGGCACTCTGGACTTCAGCTCTTTGTTTCTTGTACTATGTTGTCCTAGCAATATTACTTTCCATTTACTGAACTTCAGAAGTATGCCACAAGTATTTTGTTTATTAACACCTCCATAGATATTTGTGGTCTAGCTCGAAACATATATACTAATGATTTAAGACAGTCGCTCCAAGAGATAACACACAAATGTGTTATATAATGACCAGTGGCACCTATATTATTAAAAGCAGCACAAACTATCTTTATTCCACTGCAAATAGAAATCATGGTATTCTTATTTCTACTTTTAATGTCTAATAGCCAAAAAAACACAGAGAACCTCTACCACTATGATAGAAGTACTTTGTCCATATTTCCTGCAACACAGTGGTGGGGTTCAATTTTTTTTACTACCGGTTCTGTGGGCTTGGCTTGGTGGGCATGGCAGGGGAAGGATACTGCAAAATCCCCATTCCCTCCCCATTCTGAGGGAAGGTTACTGCAAAATCCCATTCCCTCCCCACCCCACTAACCTGATTTCCAGTTCCGTTCTCCTGTGCAGGGCAACAAAAGAAGACCCAGCTGATCAACTGGGACTCAGGAGGCAGAAAATAGATGAGGGCGGGGCCAATCAGAGATGGTATTTTCAAGTACTCCGAACTACTCAACATTTCCGCTACTGGTTCTCCAGAACTGGTCACAACCTGCTGAATACCACCTGTGCTGCAACAGGTTTGTAAATATATTTTGAAGCTTATAACAGCTCTAGCCTTCAACTAGGGTTAAAAGGGCTATACAGGTAGTCCTCATTTGGCAACTGCCTCATTTAAAGACCATTCACAATTATGACAGTAATGAAAAAGTAACTTTATAACCAACCCCGCATTTGTGAACTTCACAGGTCAGTTAAGCAAAGAAAAGTTGAAGTAACATCATATGCATTGGTTTGATTTCATTGAGCAATCTCTTTGCTAAACAACCAAGTTGCTTGTCCCAACTGTAGACACTAAACAAGGATTACCTGTACCTAATTAATGGTATAAATAAAAAAAATGAAAACAGGTGATTTGTTTTATCATTTATTCCTACTGTGTGTGTGTGGGGGGTGTTTTAATTCTATTCTATATCAATTCTATTTGACTTTTTTTTCTTTCACTTTTTACAGATAAATATCACTCTGATTTACAGTAGAAAAATGGAAATTCAGATGGCAGGATCATAGACATATAGACTTACTCAGGAAGCCAAGAAAAAGAGTTTTGGGCAGCTAAACATTTCTGAATAATCAGTGAATTATTTATAAATGAAGATGAGCTAGAGGTGGAACTCTTGCCTCACAATCAAAAAGTGATTCAATGCTAGATAGCAGCAGATATTTCTCTCTCTAGGCACAAAGAGAGAATACCTGCTGTTAGCTCTGCATAGGTGTTAGGAAGGGCCTCCAGCCAGTAAATGCTCAGCTCCTTTCAATTATAATTATCTATCCATCTGCAAGAGAGTACAGAGCCAGTCAATATATATATACTGTAACTAGTTCTATATGGATTTCATCTTTGTGATTAAAAGGACTTGGAAGGAGGCTTCCTGAGTAAGTCTATATGTCTATGATCCTGCCATCTGAATTTCCATTTTTCTACTGTAAATCAGAGTGATATTTATCTGTGAAAAGTGAAAGAAAAAAAAGTCAAATAGAAGTGTGGAAGAAAACAGCAAAATACACTATTGCAAAATAAACCCACCTCAAAACAGAAATATAATATTTGATTTTCCATTCTACTACTTGTTAAGTTGGAGCAATATTTTGTTGTGGAAAGTTAAATAAAAATTGTTCATAAGCAAAGGTAAAAAATATTAACAAAATGCCTCCATCAGTGACATTTATTTTTTTAAGACATGGTTATAAAAAAAATAACAGATTTTATAGAGATGGACAGGCTAAAGATGAAAAATAAAAGACAGAGAAGATTCAGTTTGTTATAGGACCTGGGATGCCTGGTATGAGTGGTTTAGAAATAAAAAGAAAATAAAATGGCAATTAGGAAAAGAATGAGGGAATATGTAAATATGTAAATATATCATGGGGAAGATTGATATGTAAGGATAAAAGATATTAATTTATAGCAAGAGTAAGATGTAATGGTAAAGGAATAAGTAGATACATATACTGAAAAATGTGAGGAGATGCAAAAGATGTCTTGATGTTGATAACAATGTATAAAGTTTTATTTTATGTTTTTAAAATTTGAAAACTTAACAAAATTTATTATTAAGAAATGTAATTTTTACACACTTTTTCTCTACTTGCATACAAAAGACAAATGATCTTTTCTGTCAAATGCAAAGATGATAATCTTATCACTCTCTTCCTTTCACTGATTACATCTTGCCACAACCTGTAGCACATGAGCTGTTTTTGACATGTCTAGCATAGATCAGGTTTAAGGAGCATAAAGAGTCAAAATGAGGATTTGCACATTATTCAGCAAAGGATTCATTTGTCAAGATTCCGGCAATAGCATTTAAGAAATTCTTTCTTGAACAAACATAGCATACTTATCCCACCCCACTCATTTTAAAAGAAAAAGCACATTGTCACATCAGAAATGGGTATGCCTGGGTGTGTATCTGTTCCTATTACAGAAAACCAAAGCAACATCAACACACACAAAAGTTATTTCGTTTCAACCATCTTGCAATTCATACTTCCTTCCATGTCTGTTTGTGTTACCTTACCAAGTAGTGGAATTGTACAAAAGAATTAACCTAGATCTAAAATGAATTGATAGGTATGTTTCTTCTGCAAGTCCCTGAGGACAAATTTGTTTGCAAGAATCAACAAGAAAAGCAAGGATTGTGATGTAGCCAACAAAATTAAGAAATTCAATAGAAGAATGAAAGAGGGGCTCCAATTACCTCTACTGAAAATAAAGAGGCTTTGGAGACTATACATCATACTTACATTCCCCTCTGCCTTTCTATCTAGATTACTAATTATGAACTCAATGAAGAGATTTATAGACTACATATTTGTTCATATAGATACTTTTAATGCTTTAATGTTCTAATTGTTTTATTGCTGTTTCACATCATGGGTGGCATATACATTTAATAAATAAATAATGTAAGGATGCATTGTCTATTTCCTTAATCAACATTGAAACATTCATCCATGCATCCCTGAAATCAATTTTTAAAAGCATTTTCAAATTTCAGATTTTATGTAAATCCTAAGCTTCAAATAGAAGGCAAATCACTTTCAACAAAGAGAACTAACAGTTTTGGAGACAAAATACCTTCTTACTTTCTCAAATATCAATGTTATTGACATGTTATATTCAAGAAATTAAATATTTCTTGTGCAAGTATTTTAAAAATACTAAAGTAAATGCTGTTGTGTGCGTGTGAGAAGGCAACTTGCCAAACCTCATGATAATCAGCTCAACAACCAAAGAGCAGATATAAGTCATGGTTAATTAAACAAGTAAACAAAGCCACAATCTAAGATCCATTCCATACATTAGGTGGCAGCAAATCCAAGTGAAAGCTTGAAGCCAATGCTGACTATCTGCAAGATGTGCAAATGTGATAAAGTAAATTTTCAGAAATTTGTGTTTCACACCTATAATACCCAAGTAAATACATGGATTACTGGATACAGATAACTATAATGTGTGTGTGTGTGTGTGTGTATGTGTGTACACATACATACTACACACTCATTTATTTTATTTTATTTGTTTGTTTGTCAAACATGTGCAAGATAAAAAAGTATAGGTATGAACATAAACAAGAATGAGGGAAGTAAATACAGATAAATGGGAACAGTAAGACAGGGACACTAGGCATGCTGGTGTGCTTATGCTCATCTATTCACCCATTCCTAGGTAATGTACCACTGCAAAACTAATCCTACTTGCAACTATGTTCCAGATAATCAGCTACTCTACAGAATTTACATGATGAGCTCCAGAATGATCCAGCTGCTTTACCAAGCGAAGAAAAGAAGGGAGGGGGAGCATTTTGAAATTGTTTAGAACACACGTGTCAAACTCGCATCGTCACATTGCCGTCACGTGACGTATCACGACATTTTTCCCCTTCGCGGAGCTGGAGTGGGCGTGGCCTGCAAGTGATGCATCCGGCCCGTGGACTGCCAGTTTGATACCCCTGGTTTGGGCTGGCATGGATTATGTGAGCTAAGATACACGGTTATATACCCTGCGTTGTTAATCATCAAGAAAATTATTTTCTGTATGTTATTTTTGTTTGGTTTTACTACAATTTTTAATTTTGGCTGCCTGGATAAAGAGCAGGATACAAACCTATCCCCAATCATTTGAATCAGTAGTGGGATTCAAAAATTTTTACTACCGGTTCTGTGGGCTTGGCTTGGTGGGGGTGGCAGGAGAACAATACTGTAAAATCTCCAGTCAGAGATGGTATTTGCTGGTTCTCTGAACTATTCAAAATGGCCACTACCAGTTCTTCAGAACTGGTCAGAACCTGCTGAATACCACCTCTGATTTGAATCCTAAGTGAACTAAACTCAAAGTTAGTGGTATAGACACAGAGATGTCCCAGGAAAAGGGAGGAAAATGTGAAGACAGTGGACACAATCATGTCCCACATGTAAAAAGGCAGCAGGGATCGAATCCCATTATTGTGGTCACCATCTTGCTTTTTTTCACTCCTTCACCACATACGGTGGTATGGACATCCCCATATCAATAGGCTAACTGATAGACTTTCTGATGTTTAATGTTTTATTTACAACTACAAATGGAAATTAACAAAAAATGCATCAAGACTAAATTGAAAAATCTTAATAAAGAGGAAAAAGTGGGGGGGGGGAAACCCTACTCAAATTACTCCAATTCAGGTATCATGATTTCGTCTATATACAAATTACTGTGACTCGGTTTTTAAACCACTTAAATCTTGGCCACATGGAATCGTATGGTCCCATCTTTCCTGTTTGCTGATCAGGAAACAAACCAAACCAAGTTCAGCAGAAGCAGCAGCCATTCCTCAGCCTCTGAAGAGCATTCCTTGCATTTTTCCAAGAAAAAACGGGGCCGAATGAAGTGGATCCCGAAGCCAGGAGTCATGTGATACAAATATTGTTCCTAGCTTGGGTCTTGCATGAGTCAGGCTGATGCTCATGGAGATCTTAAGGTGAGAGGAAATGATTCAGGGTGTTAGGAATGAACTAGGAGGGAATCCTTGCCATAAGAAGATGAGATTCCCAGCTGCTATCTGGTCTTAGGGAGAGGAAGCCTAAAGCAGTGAGCCATTAGGTGAGATCAGGTCAGTGAAGTAGTACAAAGTGAATCATGAGGGGTTTGTCAAACCGTAGGGTCACTTAGACATTCCAGAGGGATGGCTGTCTTAGTCTATTGCAGGGATCTCCAAACTTGGCACCTTTAAGACATACCGACTTCGATTCCCAGTGTTCCTCAGCCAGCCAGCCTGGCTAGGGAATTGTGGGAATTGAAGTCCGCAGGTCTTCCATTTGCCGAGTTTGGAGACCCCCTGGTATATTACAACCAATGGGAAAAGAAACTCCTATGGCCCATCAGAGTCATGAAGGCAAAGAAAGCTGCACACTGAAATCCAAATCTCCTCCCGCAGCCTCAAATAACTTTTCTTATTGTGTCCTAGTACCAATGCATGAGTGTTCTTTTCATAAACACCTTTTTCCACACTGGATGTGGACCGACTTAGATGTGTTGTGACTTCAACTCCTATAATTCCATTGATTATAGATAATTCCCGTTTAACAACCACTTATTCAGGGACCATTTGAACCTACAATAGCACTTAGACTTATATACCACTCATATAGACTTTATTGCACTCCCTGGGTGGTTTACAATAACAGTCTGGGTCCTCATTTTAACCAACCTTGCAAGGATGGAAGGCTTGAGCCTGTCAACCAAGAGCCTGTCAGGATCGAACTCCAGACTGTGGGCAGAGTTTGCCTGCAATACTGCCTGCAATACTGCATTCTACTGCAATACTGAATTCTAACCATTGTACCATCAGGGCATTAAATAAGTGGTACTTACGACCAGTCCTTGACGTTCCAGTTTTCACAGTGTTCATGTTATCACGATCCAGGCATTCAGTAACTGGTTCACATTTCTGACTATCATAATGTTCCCATGTGACATGATCACAGTTCTTCCCTGCTGGCTTCCCATAAGCAAGTCAGTGGGGAAGCCAGGAGGAAGTCAGAAGTCAGGTGATTTAAGGTAACATGCAGTGATTAATGATGACAAGTGGGGACAGCTGGGATTGCCGTCACTATGTTCACCTGACATTGTGTTTTATGTCTGGATTGCTTAGCAATGGAAATTCTGATCCAAAATGCCTTTGTTAAGTGAGGACCACCCATAAATAGGCTAGGGATGGCTAATACACCTGCATTAGTGCATCTGAGCCATTGCCTTTCCACAGTTCCTAGAAGTAGCCTTAGAATGAAAATATTTGATCTCTTTCTACCATTAACTTTCTCTGGTGCCAGATGCTTCTATGAAAGTCTTCTCATAAACATGTTCCATTCAGCAAAATGAATTGCTACCCTTAAGTTGTCCCACATTAAAGGTGTATGTGTCAGGGTTCCAAGTAATACACCCAGAGGTGGTATTCAGCAAGTTCGAACCAGCTCTGGAGAACCAGTAGTGGAAATTTTGAGTAGTTCGGAGAACTGGCAAATACCACCTCTGACTGGGCCTGCTCCCATCTATTCTCTGCCTCACGAGTCCCAGCTGATTGGCTCGGTTTTCTTTTGTTGCCCTGCACAGGAGAACGGAGCTGGAAAGCAGGTTAGTGGGGTGGAGGGAATGGGATATCGCAGTAACCTTCCCCTGCCATGCCCACCAAGCCACGCCACACCATGCCCACCAAGAAGTGGTAGTAAACATTTTTGAATCCCACCGCTGAATTCAACCATAGCAAACAGAACTCCGAGTCAAGCAGGTTCTCAAATAGCAAGTTTATTGGTTATACCATATTGCCGCAGACTGATGAAAATGGACTCTAAAGGTTCCCACAGTTTTCATCTAATTAAAAGTAAGTTTTTTCCCCTTTCCCAAACAATCAGTCACATGATCCAATCAAGGTGCTGTCCCGTTGCTTAGAAACTCCACTTCTCTTTTCAGCCATCTGTGGGAACGTCCTTGGATCTCAGGGGGAACTATTTTGTTTTAGCTACAAGACCCCAACTATCTCTATTCCCTTCTCCCTCCCCCTCAGCACCACTGAAGCCTCCAAGATGGCCTCGGTCAGGCCAGCTTCAGAGTTGACAGTAAGAATACCCGAGTCTCACTGGATCAGGTAGAAGTCAGTCATTTTATGTCAATACACGTTTCTTTCCACTCAAGGACTGGAGAAGCATACAGTTGAGTACTTCAAAAAACCAAGATAAATTTTAAGCTGGATTTGAAGACAGATCCTCTTAGTGTTCCAAGTGCATCCAAGGACCTCTTCCTTAATGGGAAGGGATTTCCTTGGAGTGAAAAAAATGACAGATACGATAGAGAGAGAGAGGAAAGGTTCAAATGGAGAAAGAGACTTGTAAAATGGGTTGGTTTATATCCTGCCTTTTTATTCAGAAGGTCAGGTACATTGCATTCAGTTCTCTTGTTTTCCCCTATAACAAATGGCTTGTGAAGCATGTTGTGTTGAGAGATATGATTGTCCAAAGTCATGCAGTGCAATTTCCTGGCTGAGCATGGGTCTCCTGCACCTAATCCAGCATCTTAAAATGCCTATTTGGAAGCATCCTTTGTCTAAAATTAGGAGTAATAATAAGATGCCTATGCAAGACAAGAAACTAGCCCATCCAATCATTCCTAGTATGATTTGATTGCTTATTTGTACCCTATGACTATCATTAAATGTTGTACCTTATGATTCTTCATGAATGTATCTTTTCTTTTTATTTACATTGAGAGCATATTCACCAAGACAAATTCACACTTGGCCAATAATTCATTCATTCATTCATTCAAATTACAAACTGGGGAAGAATTCCGACCATTTCAAATCAGCACCAGTAGAGTTCTAATAAATTTTGCAGGGAAAAAAAACAGAGTGCATTGCCAAATAGTTTACTGATGTTGTCAATTCTAATAACTATTCCCCAAAGGGAAATGAATGCTGAATTTTGCTTAAAAACAACAACAACCCTATATTCCAGTTGAAACACATATATATCAAAGCCAACTTAAATCTAAATCAATCTCACCACTGGATGTTAAAAAAAACATATATTTTGCTTATATGGAAGCAAGTCATTCTGAAGGCACAGAATGAAATTTGTTTTAAATACATGAGGATCTTCACTGGACATTTTTTTAATTTTTTCTCCCTCAATTTTATATTTCAGGTAAAATGCAAATAAAGCTATCAATTATATTTTAAGCGATGTCTTTAGTTAAAATACAGTCTCCCTGAAGAAGATCCATTGTTTCATAACAGTTTGTTTACTTTATTGTCATTGCACCTTGTACAACGAAATCAAACACCATCTTCAGTGCACATCATGACCATGACCATGGCAATAAACACAAATACACATGAACCAAAAATCCCTGACACTGCATCAACATTGCACTATACAGTAGAATTCAAAAGAGCTACTGCCCTGGGATAGAAGCTGTTTTTCAGCCTATTTGTCCTTGTTTTTATTATTATTATCCTGTACCGTCTGCTAGATGGTAATAGTTCAAAAACAGGATTCCCAGGATGAGATGGATCTTTGAGAATGTTTGAACTTTCTTAAGGCAGCGGGAGCTATAAAGCTCTTCCAAAGAGGGGAGAGGGCAACCGATGATCCTCTGGGCAATGACATTAACCCTCTGGAGTGCTTTCCTATCTGCCACTATGCAATTGGCAAACCATACAGAGGTGCAGTAAGTTAAGATGGTGCAGCGGTAGAAGGTCACCAGCAGTTTTTCATTCAGTTGTTGTTTTCTGAGAAGTCTCAAGTAGTATAATCTCTGGGCCCTTTTGACCAGGACTGCAATGTGAGCATCCCAGGTCAGGTCCTCTTTTATGGTAACACCCAGAAACTTAAAACTGGCCACTTGCTCCACTCAGTCTCCATTGATAAGCAAGGGCTGGGTGTCTGATCTGTTCCTTCTATAGTCCCAGATCCCCTTTAAAAGACCCAAGGGCTACACAACAGAGTGAGCTCCATCCTTCCTCAGCTCCTTCCAAACTAGCAGTTCAAAAGCATGCAAATGCAAGTAGATAAATAGGTACCACTTTGGTGGGAAAGTCGTAGTACTCCATGACATCATGCTGGCCACATGACCCCGGAAATGTTTTCAGACAGTGCTGGCTCAATGGCTTTGAGATGGAGATGAATACCATCTACCCTATAGTCAGCAATGACTAGCAGAGTAAAATCCACAGGACTCTTTTATCTTTACCGTTTAGAACAGCGGTGTCAAACTGATGGCCCACGGGCCGGATGCTCCATGCATAGGCCACGCCCACCCCAGCTCCGTGAAGGGAAAAAACATCATGAAAGGTCATGTGATGGCAACATGACGCAGTGAATTTGACACCTATGCTTTAGAAGCTATTTCTGAGACTGCATAAGCAAGTTTTAACATTTAATGAGCAATATAAGAGAACTTTGAGAAATTGTTATCATCCCAAAAGAACACAATGGCAAAACCTCTGCTATTGCACTATTGTGTGTGTCGGTGGATTCACCAAGGGCTGAGATTGATTTTACCTTTCAACCTGCCAAAACCAGGGGTAGCTAATGATTCCTCCAAACAACATCCAGCATTAGCAATCAAGTTCTTCATATTTGCACATTTTGCAAACAAATCCAGCCATTGTAGTCCCAAGTGGCTTGCTAATACAATAATTGTGAACCCAAAAAATATCGCTAACAACACTTAGTGTATTCAACAGTGGTGGGATTCAAAAAATTTTACTACCAGTTCTGTGGGTGTGGCTTGGTGGGTGTGGCATGGCTTGGTGGGTGTGGCTTGGTGGGCATGGCAGGGGAAGGATACTGTAAAATCTCCATTCCCTCCCCACTTCAGGGGGAAAGTTACCACCGGTTCTCCGAACTACTCAAAATTTCCACTACTAGTTCTCCAGAACTGGTCAGAATTTGCTGAATACCACCTCTGGTATTTAGTCAACAACAGTTAAACTAATCATGGCTTAGGACAATAATCTACCAGTCACTGCATACCAGTATTCTTTTGTGATCTGAAAAAAACCCAAGAGCATAATTCACATTGGAGTGTACTTCAACCCTGATGATTCAGGTTGTGGAGATTTTAATAGAAGAACTATGGATACTTGGAAGGGAGTTTTGTGCCTCATGTAAGTGGAACTGCAGCACCTCTCTGTTGTTCTTATATTTATAGACTCCACTAAAATCCAGGCCAGCTTCAGAGTTGACATTGAGGTTCTTCTTCCAACCTCTGCTTCTTAACCTTACAGAAATGATATGAAATACAGTTAGTCCTCAATTTAGGATCACAATCGAGCCTCAAATTTCTGTTGCTAAGCAAAACGTTTGTTAAGTGAGTTTTGCCCCATTTTACAGATTTTCTTGCCACATTGGTTAAGTGAATGACCGCAGTTGTTCAATTAGTAACACAGTGTTGTGGTTAGCTGGCAGCGGGTGCAGATGGCTGAGGAGATTGAGGACTCTGATGAGGGGCCAGGACCATCAGGGAGTGGACTGCTGCCTTCAGAGATTATGAGGGCTGGCAGCAGTGATGAGGAGGTTCCCGAGGAGCCTGTGCCAAGTGCACATGCACGAAGGATTGCTTGGAGGAAAGAACAATTACAGCAGCACAGACGACTTGGGAAAAAGGCTGCAAGGTAATGGCCCCTCCCTCAAGAGGATAAAAGCCAGGTTTGAAAAAGTGTTCTTTGCAGAAGGCAAAGAAGCTCTGGAGCTCAGCTTGTGGACATCTTAGTTTGTGTTTGGAGAATCTTGTAAATTAATCCTTATCTCTGGGTTTTTGGCAGCATTGACAAACAACTTGGCAAGGTTCTTTATTGTCGGAGTTAATTAGTGGAAAGCAGCCTTTTATCTGTAAAGGAACAGAAGTCATTATTAAACCTTAAAAGGTGGGGGCTGCTGCCTTTGTCTGTGTTTGCTCTTTGGGAACCCGGTTGGGTCAGAACACACAGTTGTTAAGTGAACCAGGCTTCCCCATTGAGTTAGCTCATCAGAAGGTTGCAAAATTATGATCACATGACCCAGGGACACTGCAGCCATCATAAATATGAACCGGTTGCCAAGCATCCAAATTTTTATCACCTGACCACGGGGATGCTGCAATGGTTGTAGGAGTGTGTGTGTGGAAAACGGTCATAAATCTTTTTTCAATGCTGTTATAATTTGAACGATCACTAAACGAACTATTGTAAGTCGAAGACTATCTGTATTTATCCTATTCCCCAGGAATGGTTTAATGCAGCAGTCGCCAACCAATGGGTTGTGGCCCACTTGTGGGCCGTGAGAAAATTTTGGTGGGCCACAGAGAAATCTCACCCCCAGAGCACCCCCCCCAAAGCAATTAATCCAGGCTGCGCAAAAACACAAGTGCTGCGCCGCCCACATGGCCCGCAGGAACCCTCCCCTCCCACTCACTCCTTAGTCGGAAAACTTGCCTGCTAAATTGCTATTTTTCCTTTTTCCAACCATCATCTGTTCTGCTGTGCCAGGAGATTTAGATTAGCTATGAAGCAGAAAATGGTTTGAGAGACTGAGGTAGCCGATGGCAGATAGATAGATCACTGAATGATTCTGTGAGCAACTCAATCTGCCTGCTTTGCCTGATTTTGGGTAAAAGTTGCTCTTTTTTTAATAAAAAATTCAATATTTACATACATAGTGTGTTGTGAGTTAATTTTGTGAGTTTGCTTGCAAGCAAATTTTATGTGACAGATTGAGCTAGCCAATGGCAGGTAGATAAATTTCTGAATGATTCTGTGAGCAATTCAATCTGCCTGCCTGCTTTGCCTGATTTTGGGTAAAAGTTGCTCTTTTTTTTTTTTTTTTTTTCAAAAAAATCAATATTTATATAAATATTTATAATATTCACATGATCACCAAGCCACACCCACAAATTAGGCCATGCCCACAGAACCGGTTAGTGGTCCCTGGGATCTAAAATTATGAGTTTGGTGGTCCCTGAGGTCCAAAAAGTTGGCGACCCCTGGTTTAATGTATTCTATTCATAGGTTTTGTGCAGTGAATCAATTATTTACAGAAAAATATTATACCTCTTGTACAATAATGCTGGCAAGGTGTCCACATCTGCTCCGACCAGTCATATCCTCCAATTGGCATTAAGAATAGATTTCATTTCTAATCTGAACAAAGAAGCCCCATTTTTGTACAATGTTCTTCCCATTTCTCCATCAGGATGGAAAGTGGACATTCCAAAGTGACCCAATGGGTTTCCACACTTGTTCTTAGCATAGTTTGTGAAACTTCTGGCTGGATCATGCTCTGTACAGGAAACTCCTCCAAGGACTTTGTTGCAGACTACTCTGATAATATCAGTAAACCGGCTGTGCAACATGTGCAACATCCTCATGCATCCCCTGGAGTGGAAACCAACAAAAGTAAGGAAATTCTTTTACTCTCGTTGAAACCATTGAAAGCCAGGCAGAACAACAATAACTACACATGTTTCAGCTGTTTGGCAGGACATAACATCAGCTTCTTCAAAACGTACTTGCCACAGAGCATCAGCTGTTTGCTAAGCAAATATGTCAAGTATTTGAATCAGCATTCCTCGGAAGGAGTATTGGATCAATGTCATTGTTTTCCAAGTGTCGATGGACTCCGATGTAGGAATTTCCCTACTGCCCTAGACATTTTGGCAGGTTCTCCTTCCCAGCCCATTCTCAGTTACTGGCATTTAACAATGGAGCAGACACTGATAACATTTTTTTATACCTTTTTACTGAGGTCATCATGGCATATGGAGAAAAGAATTTATAGTCTGAGTGGAGCCATGTAAAGGAAATGAACCGCCTGAATAGGATAGCAAAACTAGGCTGGTTTCAGGTAAATCATAAGATGGCTTCTATCGGCCCTGGTAAATTTTCTACCAGTTGATCACAATAACAGGAGGTTTTGGAATTTCAAGCTTGTCTTTCTCTTATTACTGTTTACAATTTTTATTATTCTTATACTTTTACATAATATGTTCATGGTTGTTGTTTTTACTGTTAGCCATTTTGTTATTAATACAGGCTAACAATTTGTAAGTAGATTTTGTAGTTTAACTGTTTGAAATTCTTTGGGCCTGTTTCTCAAGGGGTGGAAAACCCACATTGCTATATTATCCTAATCGGCATTCAACTATGAGGATTTTAGGTGTATATGTGTTGGATTTTTTTAAAGACACTTTTTTTTTGTTAAGGTCTTTTTTGTTTTGTGTGTTTTTTGTTTGTTTGTTTTTAAATATTTTGTCTTTTGTATTTTAATCTTTGAATAAACTAAAATTTTCTGCGGGGGAACCAGATGGCTTCCATCACACTGAGCTTACTGTAATAAAAACAGAGTTACTGTATTTGCAATTTAAAATGCTAATTATTAATGAGATACACAGTACTTCCAATCAACAAAAGATGCAATTCTACATTGCTCCATCTCATCCTGCTGTTGCTAAATTTTGAAACTGTCAGAGGTACACTATTTCTTTCCCTTGACCATTCTTCTGTAAAATGTACTCTTCTAGGCAAGTATTGTGATACCTGATTGTTTTATGATGTGCTGGAATCTGAGTAATAGGCTGCTTATTTCCTTTAAAGTCCTTTTATATTTTTAGCATCACAAGCAGTCACACCCAAAGCTCTTCTGGGTCAATTTTGAATCCTGAAGGCCGCAGATGGTGCACCTTTTGGGCTTGACGGGTCAAAAGTTCAGAAAATGTCTACTTTGATTCTGCTGGCATTTCATGACTTGTCCTCCACCCCTCATCTCAAACAAAAGACAAACAATTATGCATGTATCCATTTATGTTGAAAAGTACAGTTCAATCACGTGTGGTGCTATGTGTTATATCAAGAATTATCAAATAATTACAAAAATGAAATATGAGTGAAACAACATTGATACATGTGAAATAACGGTGAAAAAATAGATTCATTTTTGAAACAGCACCATTATTCAGATCTGTTTCCTACAGCATATTAATCAAACAGGAAGAATATGTCATCTGTGCCCCTGTGGCCCGGTGCTCCCCAAAATCTGCCATGTGCCCCTTGCCTTCAGGTGTTGCTCTCTTTGGGTTGACAGGCCCAATTGGATTACGCAAAGCAACAAGGCTTTCATTCTTGAAGCTGTTTCAGAGAATGCTGTAGCCTCTTCACCCTCCAAAAATTGCACAAAAGCATGCCTATGGAGATTCTCAATCATCAAGATCATGGTTATCCCAAAGATACTTTTTCAAAAGGCAACTGGACTTTGGTTTTCCTTGAAGAAATTTCACTTCTCATTCAAGAAGCTTCTTCAGTAACCGAAGAAGAAGAAGTAACTGAAGAAGCTTCTTGGATGAAAAGCAAAACATCTTCAAGGAAAAACAGAATCTAGTTGCCTTTTGAAAAAAACATCTTAGGGACATGCCCTGAGGGTATGTGATTTCAAGAATAGTTGTCCGGTATTGGTGAATGTTGGCATGTCACTCAAAATGTTGTGGTGTGTCACCTTTGACACATATATCATAGGTTCACTCTTGCTGATATAGAACAACCTGAAGCATGAATGTAGAAGCCATTGATCTGTTTCTAAAATTAATTCTATTCCTAGAATTAAGGATGAGTCCATACTGGCTGCATTTTAGTGAATGTAGCAGTCTGTAGCAGTAGTGGAATTCAAATTTTTTTACTACCGGTTCTGTGGGCTTGGCTTGGTGGGCCTGGCAGGGGAAGGATATTGTAAAATCTCCAGTCAGAGGGGGTATTTGCTGGTTCTCCGAACTATTCAAAATGTCGGCTACTGGTTCTCTAGAACTGGTCAGAACCTGTTGAATACCACCTCTGGTCTGTAGTGTTATCATCAGTTGCCCTGTGGAAAGGAATTCAGAAATGTGTTGTTTTTAAATAGACATTATAATTTAATTCAATATTGTTAATGCTGCTTGAAAGCTGCTTTTAGTAGATTTTTTTCCATTTTATCCTGAAATATGCAATAAATTTGTAATAAATACACCCTAAATAAGTGGTCATAAGCAAAGCTCATGAAAGCATCTAGCTAACACCTGGGAAACCCTTGTTCACATGCTGTACTAGATAGATCATGGATTAAGCTATCCTGTTTAACTTTTTCTGCTAGCATGAGAAATTTATTATCTATCTATCTATCTATCTATCTATCTATCTATCTATCTATCTATCTATCTATTATGACTGGCATTTGAGTATAAGTTTGTATAAGTACAAACCTGTTTGCTGGTCCTGAGAAATCACAATGCTAAAGAATCATCTAACTTATTTAACTATGTGGATACATAGCCAGTTAGAATCAAGGGGAAGAAAGAGAAAAAAATGATTGATTGGATGTGATTCAGTTGAATGGCCAACAGGAAAGGGCAAGAATGAGTGTTAACTCTAGACCAGATAAAGAAACGTAGTTTATTCAGTTTGGTTACAGTGACAGCATCTTGCAAATCTAAATTTACTTCCTCTTCCTCCTTGTCTGGCTTTTTGCTTAACTCTTTTTTGCCTTAGTAATGGATTCTCTCCCTTTCTTCACCAAGGTCATCCTCTTTATATCATGGAAGGCTGAATTAATGCAAAGAAACCTCTTGACGCATTTGTGCACCAATAAATATCGTTGCATAACTTTTAAGATCAATTGTCCTGACAACAAATGCAGTATTTCCCATTGTGAAGGTTTGTAACATAATCCAAGTAATTGTGTAAACCGAGTTAAGATTGGTTTAGATGACCTTTATTGTGAAACAAAATGTTGGCTAAAGGCCAGGCTTTTCAATGATGTTTTATGTAGAAGGATGTATTCCAAATGTACCACAATATTTGGGATGTTTACAGTACACCCATGAAAAATCAGTGCTAATCATTAACAGAGTGTATGGACATATCCAAATAATCATCATTTTTTTCCTTCCTATTTTGAATGGAATAAAATAAATGGTGTTGGGAGCTTATTCAAGCTGAAACCAAAATAATTACATATCTATTTTAGCCTTAGAACACAAAATGATGTAATTAACAAGAATTCTGATATCAAAAGAGACTAGCACTTCCTTCCTTCCTTCCTTCCTTCCTTCCTTCCTTCCTTCCTTCCTTCCTTCCTTCCTTCCTTCCTTCCTTCCTCCCTTCCTTTTTATTTCTTTCAAGGCAACTCCTGTCACAAGTGATGTAACCCCTTCAAAGTCTTTGGAAAAGATTTCATCCCATTTGTATGGAACAAGACTTAGCAAGATGGCCTTCGGCTCCTACTCAAACTCATTACCCTGAGGTTTGTTGCCGCTGTCATATCTATTCCATCAAAATATTTTCAGGTGCACTAAAATCTAGTGGAATATTATTTTTCATTGGACAAAATCATGTAGCCATAGTAGGACAGAATCCTACTGTAGTTGTGACATGGGGGCCAAGTTGTGACATGGGAGCCAAAAACAATGCTGGGTCCACTTACTGATTATTTGGCCTCCTAATTCTCTGCATCCTTCTGAAAATAGAAAGGAAAGTCTTATGGTAACTTGTTGGGAATGAGAAAATCTCCAAATTCAGAAAAGCCAACTTTGTTCAAATCTTGTTTAACAGTCATTACAAGGATAGGGTGCCATGTGTAGAGATAGAGTAAGTTCAAAAGCAAAAAAAAATATTGGACCAAAATACAAAATGATAAAACAAAATATTGATTTAAAACCAGACATATTTCTATTGGGGATCCTACCTGAAGAATATAGTAAAGAAAATTCATATTTAGTTATTCATATATTGACTGCTGCCAGAATTGTATTTGCACATAATTGGAAGAGTGAAAAGATACCTACAGATGTGAATGTGATTAGGAAAATATTAGAATGTGTGGAAATGAATAGATTAACATTGACAATTAAGGAGAAAGAGCAAACTGAATATTATATGGTATGGGATTTATTCTATCAATGGTTAAATAACAAAAATGGAAGCCAGAAATAGAGAAACCAAATAAAGCTGATGTGTTAAAAGAGATAAGTTAATATGATGACTAATATGTTGAATACTACTATGTTAATATTGTATAATCAATTAGTATAATTAATAGGTGGACATTACTACATTAAATGTTGCAGAATTAATATGTAGTGAAGGATGTTGCAATTTTGATTATTGTTTCACAAAGATGTTTGTACCCAGACAACACGCTGTTCAACTGAAGATGGAATGATTGTATTAAAAAAAATTTAAAATGTTTTTTTAAAAAAAGGATAAAGTGCCGTGTAGTGGAAAGAGAGAAAGTAGGATATGATGAGAGAGAGAGGTGTATGTTCTTGGACCTCCTACAACACACAAGGGTGGGAAATGCTATCTGAAAGATAGAAAAGTAGAGAAAGCAGAGGAGCAGTGGAGACAGACCATATCTTAATTTATTCAGGGAGCTGAGTCAGCCTAATATGGAATTATCCAGATCTTCTCCAAAAACTGGGCATAAAACTGCTGCTGTAACTGTAAGGACAGAGAGGAGGCAGAAACTATGAGTCCTTTACTGGACTTATAAAATGCATTTGGAAACCTTAGTCACCTTTAAATTCTTCTGTGTATATGTCAAACTAACAAAAGGAAAAGATAAATACATACCACAATAATAACGACATATTGTAACTTCAAACTTAATAGCTATAGTTATAATTAAAAAGAGAAGAAAGAAAAAGGCCAGGGAAAATCTTGTTATGAACAGAATACTTCTGAAAACATTGCTTATATTGTACAAAATATTGTCTCTTTGTAAAAAGATTTCCTGCAAATGCTGACAGATGACATATAAGAGTAATCCACTCCTGCATATTAAGCAAACATCATGGATGTGTCCATGTCAGTAATGGGATTCAAATTTTTTTACTACCGGTTCTGTGGGCGTGGCTTGCTGGATATGGTGTGGCTTAGTGGGCGTGGCAGGGGAAGGATACTGCAAAATCTCCATTCCCTCCCCACTCCCCTAACCTGCTTTCCAGCTCCGTTCTCCAGTGCAGGGCAACCAAAGAAGATCCTGCTGATCAGCTGGGACTCAGGAGGCAGAGAAGAGATGGGGGCGGGGCCAGTCAGAGCTGGTATTTGCTGGTTCTCTGAACTACTCAAAATTTTCACTACCGGTTCTCCAGAACTGGTCAGAACCTGCTGAAGATCACCTCTAGTCCATGTAGTCACTAAAAATCTCAACTCAAGGATGTCTTCATACTTTGCCCAATAATTTTCTCATTAACAATCACAAATCAATTAAAGATTCCAACCAATTAAAGGTCCATTGGAGAATGTAGAGTTTGCAATATTTTACCTGGTTAATTGGGAGCCAGGTGATGATGGAACAAGTAACAACTCACTGAAATATTCATTTTCTACATGTCCTTCATCCGTTGTTGTTGTTTTATTGACCAATACCAGAACTGATTTTTTAAATTATCTCTTTAAAAAAAGATAAAATTGAATTACCCAAGAAAGTTGGAAATTATTCTTTCCCTATTTTCCTTCCTTTTTCCTTCTCTTTTCTTTTCTGCACTTTTATTATCTTCCAAGCACTTTTATCATCTTCTTTTCTTCCAGAAAAGAAATTTCTTTTTCTGTTTAACTTTTAACATTGTATCTTTTTAGAAAACCAGTAAAGTTATTTAAAATGTTGAATACAATTTAAACCATTTTTCCCAGCATCGGCTGGAAATTCCCAGCATTGTATGTTCAAACCATTGCGGAAATGCTGCTTGCAAAAGGCAGCACTTTTTTTAAAAGGGGGGGTGGGGTTGCAATGTAAGATTTTTTTTCTCAGAAGCCACGCAGGTTTTTCTCACAAAGGGGGCTTTTTTTGGATCTTTTCTGCCAAGCGATTGGTGCCTTCATACCTCTTTTAAAAGTTGCTGGTGAATCATAGATGGATAGAATCTCTCTTTCATGGGTAAAATTTTATACTTGTCAATTTTAGAAACTTTGTTGTACCAGCCCCAGACTGCTTGACTAGCAGATAGATTTGGGAATGGTTGTATCCAAAGAGTTTAGAGGCATTCTGCTCTTGGATACAACAAATACCACTATTTAAAAAACAGTTCTCAACATTGCACGCTTTGTTCTGACTTGCAAAGTATTTTAAAAACCCCGTCTCCCTGTCTGAATTCTTGAAACTGTTTCAAAAGAAGTACATATATTTACTTCGGACCGTTGCAAGTTTTTTTGTATTCAGTCTTCCAAGTCTGAATTATCATGTTGTCATCATATCAATGAGACCACAGATCATGTCATAACTGTAGCAATGCTGCAATTGGACAAAATGTTACATTCCAATTATATGGCTCATAGGTTTGAGGAGGCTGTTTAAGTTTTATACAATTAATGTAAAGAATCCGCATAACTACTACAGATCATAATTCTATCAGCGATTCAAGAAACACTTTGATGGTTGTTCATGATTTATTATAAACTATCATAGCTTTTGTCCTAGCATATCATAAGCCAGCTGTTACTGTAAGGTCTGCCTCTCCACCTTCTACCTCATATATGGAGACAGTTGCCCCAATGCAGTTGCCCCTGAATTATTAAATCTTTCTGTTCCCCTTTTTTCATCAAATTATATTCCTAGCTAAGAACACAGGTCACAAATGCCCAATGCCCAAATGGTGATTATTGTTCAGTTGCCTCAAAATGTTCCTGAAGTTTTGTTTTATTTCATCAAAGATGGCCCCTCGGTTGCACTTTAAATTTTTAGATATCATGTATCTTGGTACTGTTTCTCTGGGGGCATTTATTTGTTTTATTGGATGCCACTTGACTCCAAATGATGTGAGGTAGCGCACAATGTACCAAACAGTATAAATGTAACATAAAGAAAGAAAAGCAAAATGGTGAACCCAGGCAAAATCCCAAACATCCCACCAGCAACCAGCAACCCAAAAATGGGGCACTAGAATAGAATTCTTTATTGGTCAAATGTGATTGGTTACATGAGGAATTGGTCTTGGTGCAAATGCTGTCAGTGTACACAAAAGAAAGATACATTCATCAAGAGTACACATACACCCAAAGTACACATATAGACTGGGTGAAACCAGGCTCAATAGCAGTAACTGTGAGAGGGATCTTGGAGTCTTAGTGGACAACCAACTAAATATGAGCCAGCAGTATGCAGCAGCTGCCAAAAAAGCTAATGCAATCCTAAATTGTATTAACAGAGGGATACAGTCAAGATCAAAGGAAGTTCTAATACCACTCTATAAAGCCTTAGTAAGACCACACCTAGAGTACTGCATCCAGTTTTGGTCACCACATTATAAAAAAGATGTTGAGACTCTAGAAAAAGTACAGAGAAGAGCAACCAATATGATTAGGGGACTGGAGGCTAAAACATACAACAAAGGGTTGCAGGAACTGGGCTTGGCTAGTCTAGTAAAGAGAAGGCCCAAGGGAGACATGGTAGCAGTTTTCCAATATTTGAGGGGCTGCCACAGGGAGGAAGGGGTTAAGCTATTTTCTAAAGCTCCTGTAGGCCAGACAAGGAATAATGGATGGAAACTGAACAAGGAGAGATTTAACCTGGAAATAAGGAGAAACTTTCTGACAGTGAGAACAATCAACCAATGGAACAGCTTGCCCTCAGAAGTTATGGGAGTGCCATCAGTTGAGACTTTCAAGAAGAGATTGGACTGCCATTTGTCAGAAATGGTGTAGGGTCTCCCGCTTGGGCGGGGGGTTGGACTAGATGACCTACAAGGTCCCTTCCAACTCTGATTATCTGTATTATCTGTATTTGTGTATAAGAGTCAAGAATCATAAGGTACAACACTTAGGGTACAATAAGCAAACAATAAGATAAAAAATAAAATAAATAAAAATAAATAAAATAAATAAAAATAAGATAAAAAATAAAAATAAATAAAAAGACCTTGTTGATGATCCAAACTCTTTCAAGGATCTTGGAGTACTCATCTCTAATGATCTAGGTGCTAGAGCCCACTGTAACTACATAACCAAAAAGGCATTAAGAGTTGTTAACCTAATCTTACGTAGCTTTTTCTCTGGTGATATTACACTACTAACTAGAGCATACAAAACATTTGCTAGACCTCGAATACTCGAATACATCAGTCTGGAACCCACATTACATATCTGATATTAACACAGTTGAGAAAGTCCAGAAATATTTCACAAGAAGAGTTCTCCACTCCTCTACTCGTTACAGAATACCTTATGCCACCAGACTCGAAATTCTAGACCTAGAAAACCTAGAACTACGCCGCCTTCCATCCTATCTAAGTATAGTATATAAAATCATACATTGCAATGTCCTACCTGTCAATGAATACTTCAGCTTCAACCATAACAATACAAGAGCACACAATAGATACAAACTCAAGGTTAACCGCACCAAACTTGATTGCAGGAAATACGACTTCAGCAACAGAGTGGTCAATGTCTGGAATACTCTACCTCAGGGTTCCCCAACCACCAGGCCCCGGACTGGTACCGGTCCGTGGATCATTTTCTACCGGGCCGCCGGTTTGCTGGGCGCCGCCATCTTGTTTCAACGAGAAAGTGCTTCCGGGTGAGCTTTTCCGGTTGGAAAGCGGCGTTTTGGTCCTGAAGGAATCCTCGCACCTTAGTTTCATTGAAGGGGGGGGCGGCTTCGAACGAAGAGCCATCCCGATGGCGGAGGAGATTAAGAAAGCACAAAAAAAGTACAAAGGAGGAGTTGAAGGTGGAGGGGAGAAGCGGGGGACGGCTGGCTGGCCGGTCGCTCGGCTCGCCTTGCCTTGTCATGAGTGCTGATACCAGTACCGGGCCGCGGATCATTTTGTGATGCCGGTACCGGGCCGTGGCACAAAAAAGGTTGGGGGCCACTGCTCTACATGACTCTGTGGTTTCTTCCCCAAACCCCAAAAACTTTAACCTTGGACTGTCTACTATTGACCTCACCCCTTTCCTAAGAGGTCTGTAGGGGGCGTGCATAAGCGCACCAACATGCCTACCGTCCCTGTCCTATTGTTTCTTTTATTTTTTTATTTTTCTTATATGTATCCATGTATTCATAACTATGTTTTTACTTATACCTATTATCTTGTAAGCAATAGACAAACCAAATAAATAAATAAATAAACAATAAACAAACAAACAAATAAATAAATGAATAAATCAACTAGTCACCCTAGCCGAAGGCCTAGCAGAACAGACAGATCTTTGTGCGCCTTCAGAAAACCAAAAGGCTGGGAGCCATCCAGACCTCAGTAAGAACCTCATTCGAGACGCAATAGAGAAGACACACTTCCTGGGTCCTGATGGTTGGCCTTGTTTGGTTGTTTATTTCAGTAAATAAGAAGACAAGATATTAAAATGCAAGTGATAAGGAGTACGTCCGTGTTTGGCTGTGTCATACAGGTGAATGGAGAAAGCAATTATGATTGGAAGAGTTAGTTGGTAAAAGGAAAACAGGTCATCAGTGCTGACATCAGCCAGAGCATAGAAAAACTCAAAGGAGTTGTGCAAGTTCAGAAGATGTGGAGAGACCTGGCCCATAGAATCACCAAGGGTAGGACTTGACTGAACGGATAACAACATCATCATCATCATTATAGTATACGAAACAAGCTAAAACCGTAATTTTATGATACCACTGGACAAGGTGAGGCTACATTTTTAGTTCCTTTTTTTCCCCTAGAGCAGGGGTGTCCAACCTTGGCAACTTTAGGACTTGTGGACTTCAACTCCCAGAGTTCCTCAGCCAGCTTAGCTGGCTGAGGAACTCTGGGAGTTGAAGTCCACAAGTCTTAAAGTTGCCAAGGTTGGACACCCCTGCCCTAGAGTTTTCAGAGACAAAATAGGTATCAGTACAAATTTTAGCATTCAACCCGCTCACTGCCCAATGGGCTTTTCAGGCTTGTTACGAATGACTTAAGTCTCTGCAGAATCTAAGGCAGGGGTGTCAAACTCAAGGCCCGGGGACCAGGTCCAGCCTGAGGGGTGCTTAGATCTGGCTCGCGGGACCACCCTAGAAACAAAGGAGTGGCTCGTCGTGCCTCTGCCACCGAAAACAGAGCTCGGAGCAACAGCCTCCTGCTGCCTCTGCCAGCCAAAACGGAGCTTGGAAGGGCTGCAACAGCCTCCTGCTGCTCTCTGCCAGTGAAAATGGCAGAGGGCAGCAGGAGGCCGTCACAGCTGAAAACGGAGTTCAGGAGCCCATTTTTGCTGGCAGAGTGCTTGGGGTCCCACAGATGCGCCCGACACAAGTGATGTCAAGCTGGCCATGCCCACCTTGGCCACGCCCACCCCAACCACTGAGGTCAAACACAACCGTGATGTGGCTCTGAATGAAATCGAGTTTGACACCCCTGATCTGAGGCATTCATTTTATTCATTTGAGTCTTCTGTTCAACCTGAAGAGGCTTTCAAGTGCCATCTGTGAGATGCTGAGGGTGCTTTTTTCTCTGCTTTACATTAGATTGGCTTTTAATCATATCTAGAAATTCGGTGTAAATCCATGTTCAACACACATTCCAAGTAATTACTTTTATTCAAATTTCTTGTTCGCTGTGTACTGGCTTTCTGTGTTAAATCAACAAAACAGCATTTATTAAGAAGATAACACATTGCAGGAGAACATTTGAAGTTAACCACTTTTATATGTGTCAAGAAAAAAGTGGAAAAAAACCAGCCAGAAAAGAAGTAGAAATTCAAGTGTTTCATGGATTTATGAACCTGGTTATTATCCTTGCAAGATAAGCAATTTTTGACGTCATATTTTTGTTTCAGTATACATTTTGGAGGTGCACCTGGTCTAGAAAGCAGGTTATTGGCAACAGAAGGTAAGTGTCCTGAGGGAAAGAAAAGAAACAACAAGAATTTTTTTCTGATTTATAGAATCTGTAGGTCAGCCCTCCAAATAGCAACCCTAAAATCTGATTAGTTGCTAAAACTGCCATTGGTGGAATCGGATTCTTTTTAAAGCAATGGGCAGGGGTCTTCAAACTTGACAGCTTTAGGACTTGTGGACTTCAACTCCCAGAATTCCTCCTCCAGTCATGTTAGCTCAGGAATTCTGGGAGTTGAAGTCCACAAGTCTTAAACTTGCCAAGTTTGAAGACCCTTGGCAATGGGGAAAGATGTACTTTCTAAGCACTTTTAATAGAAAATTATGTTGACTGCATTGAGACTTTACTTTTAATAGGCTATTGTACCAGGGCTGAAATTCAACCACCTCAGCCCGGCTCAGGAGAGGTGGTAGGCAGAGGTGGTATTCAGCAGGTTCTGACCAGTTCTGGAGAACTAGTAATAGGAGAACCAGTTCTGGAGAACCAAAAATTTTGAGTAGTTCAGAGAACTGGCAAATATCACCTCTGACTGGAGATTTTACAGTATCCTTCCCCTGCCATGCCCACCAAGCCACGCCCACAGAACTGGTAGTAAAAAAATTTGAATCCCACCACTGGTGGTGGGGATGACTTAAATCGGTAAAAAATCGCCCCTGGTTGCTATTACTATTATACCAAGCCATGCCCACAGCCATGCCTACAGAGCCGGTAGGGAAAAAAAATTGAATTTCACCCCTGTATTGTACCATTATTTAACAGGGTTGTGCAGAGATCTAGATTCAAAGCCCAAAACATGGAATGTGTATGGACATCTATGCTAGAAACAGGGAGACACTGCTCAGGCTGCTTTAAGACATTCCTGACAGGCTCCATAGATGCACAAGGAAATGCTGTTTTGAATCAGATTCCTCCATAGCCAGGGGTGGGATTCTACAGGTTCGCACCTATTCGCATTCTAAGCAGTTTGGAGAACCGGTTGTTAGAAGAAATTACTGGCCTAATCCTGTAAGGAAGGCAGGAAGGAAACATTCTGGTGTTGCTTACAGAAACTGCCTCTCCATTAACCCTTATTACATTCTTGGCAGGACTAGACTTCCTGTCTCAGGAACTTCTCTGGAGTTTTTTTTTCCCCTCCTTTGCTGGTACTTTGCTTGTGTGGAGTGACCATTCAAAGTTACAATGGCACTGAAAAAAGTGACTTATAACCATTTTTCACACTTACAACTGTAAGCATCCCCACAGTCATGAGAGGCCAGGTGAGGAGATGCGTGCCTCGATATGAGTGATATTGAGTTGGCCACGCCCAGCCAGTCACATGACCACCAAGCCACGCCCACCAACTAAGCCATGGACTTTTAACAAAGTCTCAACATATTTTTTGTAATATGGTAACCAAAACTGGATGCAGTATTCCAGGTGTGGTCTTAGTAAGGTTTTATAAAGCAGCACTAATACTTCACATGATTTCAATTCTATGCCTCTGTTTATACAACCAAGGATTGTTTTAGCTTTTTAGGCTAATCCTGCTCTGGTCAGTGACATGGTAGACAATTCTAGCCAGGTTTAATTCTCAGGATATCACTAGCCACTCCTCCCTGTTGTCAATGTTGGCTACATCTATGAAACTAGAACTCATTTTTATCTTCACCTCAAGTGATGTGCGTTAAACTGACCAGAAGAAACATAAATGATTATGGCAATTTCTGATTTTAAGTTCCACTTCTTGTTTGATCAGGTGTTTGGGGTAGAAGATACTTTTTTTAAAAATCCCCAAAGAAAATGTATAGATAGATTTTTGGATAGTTATAAAGTTGCCCTTTCCATCATACTGTATATCAGTTGCAATGTAACATGGAAACCAATAAAAACTTGCCCAAGAGCAGAGATCTAGTCCTGAAAATTCAGATTGGATAGGAGACATTTATTATCAATTAACTGGTTGGGCAAGAGCCAACTTTTTGATTAGGAAAAGCAAAAAGTAAGTCAGCCAGCAGCTCCTATCCTCCTAGCTGTCATCCAAATATTTCTGCAACTTCATCCCTAGGGATTCGCAATTACCAGTCCCCCCCCTTTCAACTTTTCAGTTGTCTCCCCTGTTTATTTGTTTGGGTTTAAAAAAACCTTTTAGCTATTTACAGTGCATTTCTGGTTCAAGAAATCTGCAAAGGTGGCAGCATTAGTTCTGCTAAAAGAACTCCGCAGCCCATGTCTTCTTCTGTTCCTTATACAATGTAATTCTTTGGTTCATTAAAGCCAAGTGACTTGACAGATGAAAGGGTGATAGATTAACTAAAGGAGACTATTCAGGGCTGGGCAGTTTTGAGTGTTCTTTGTGCACTATAATTATTTCTTCCTTCCCTCCTTTCCTCCTCCCCCCACCATCCTTTCTCCAAAGTCAGGAAGAAAAATGTCAAACACGAGAAACAAAGAGCGGGTTTGCAAACAAGTTGTATAAACAGATGAATTACCATCCAAGATCAGGCTGCTGGTTCATCCCGTTTAACATGATGTTTGTGTCCGAGAGCAGCTGGCCTTATCCTCTTGGGAAGCTCCAAATGAGTTTGTGAAATGGATAGCCATTCACAGTTTTGTTTTCCGCCCTTGCTTTGGGTAATGAAATTGGCCTGGCTCCTAAAAGTTGCGGGTTTCTCTCTTGCTAGTTCTCTCCTCTAAATGGATACGGATGCTTTCTAAGAAAATCTGCCCGCATTCTCAACATCCAGCGCTTCCCCAAGAGAAATGTTAATGCATTCTGAGGGCTAATGCCATAGATGTGGTTAATGGGTTTAAACGATAAGAATAACTTTGGCAAAAACACTGCCATGTCGTTCCCCTCCAAATGTTTTCTGCTCTTAACATCCATTGTTTGAGCCAAGGAGAACTCCATTAAACAGAAGGACGCTGTGCACCATCTGGATTCATCCCCTTTTCGGAGATACCTGTTAACACTTTATGCTATTAAGAATTGCTTTGAATCGTGGCATACGGTAAGGGGGATCAATAAATTGAAACTGAGGGTTTTTTCCCCCCCATTAAATCAGCTGGCTGCAAGTAGACCTCAACTTACAACAATTCATTTAGTGACCATTCAAAGTTAAAACAGCACTACGGAAAGTGACTTATGACCGTTTTTCGCACTTATGACTATTGCGGCCATCCCCATGGTCACATGATCAAAATTCAGGGGCTTGGCAACTGACTCATAGCTATGACAATTGCAGTCTTCCAGGGTCATGTGATCCCCTTTTGCAACCTTCTGACGAGCAAAGTCAACGGGGGAATCCTGATTCACTTAACAGCCACATTACTAACTTAACCAATGCAGTGATTCACTTAACAACTATTAAGTCATAAAATGACACAAAGTCACTTAACAAATGTTTCACTTAGCAACATAAATGTTGGGCTCTATTGTGGCCGTAAATCAAGGACTACCTGTATTGAAATGGCAAAAAGGGTTTATATATATATGATATATATATCAAATCCAGTACCTGTCAATAGTGGTGTCCCCCAAGGCAGTGTTCTAGGACCAACTCTCTTCATACTCTACATAAACGACCTCTGTGATCATATCAAGAGCAATTGCGTTCTCTTCGCTGATGATGTAAAGCTGTTCAATACCACAGACAATACTGCTACCCTACAAAAAGATCTTGACTATGTATCAGAATGGTCAAACAAATGGCAACTTCAAATCTCAACAAATAAATGCTCTGTCTTACATATTGGCAAAAAAATCAGAAAATAAAATACAAGCTGAATAGTCAAGATCTTGTTGATGACCCAAGCTCTGTAAAGGACCTTGGAATACTCACCTCTAATGATCTAAGTGCTAGAGCCCACTGCAACTACATAGCCAAAAAGGCATTAAGAGTTGTTAACCTAATCCTACGTAGCTTTTTCTCTGGTAATATCACACTACTAACCAGAGCATACAAAACATTTGCTAGACCAATACTCGAATACAGTTCATCAGTCTGGAACCCACATTACGTATCTGATATTAGCACAATTGAGAAAGTCCAGAAATATTTCACAAGAAGAGTTCTCCACTCCTCTACTCGTTGTAGAATACCTTATGCCACCAGACTTGAAATTCTAGAACTAGAAAACCTTGAATTACGCCGTCTTCGGTCTGACTTAAGCATGGTATATAAAATCATACATTGCAATGTCCTACCTGTCAGTGAATACTTCAGCTTCAACCATAACAACACAAGAGCACACAATAGATACAAACTCAAAGTAAACCGCACCAAACTTGATTGCAGGAAATACAACTTCAGCAATAGAGTGGTCAATGTCTGGAATACTCTACCCGACTCTGTAGTCTCTTCCCCAAACCCCAAAAACTTCAACCTTAGACTGTCTACTATTGACCTCACCCCTTTCCTAAGAGGTCTGTAGGGGGCGTGCATAAGCGCACCAACGTGCCTACCGTCCCTGTCCTATTGTTTCTCTTATTCTTTTATTTTTCTTATATGTACCCATTTCATGTATTCACAACTATGTATACACTTATACTTATTATCTTGTAAACAATTGGCAAATCAAATAAATAAATAAATAGATAGATATATAAGTGTCTACATGTCTGTGTCTCTGTGTGTCTGTGTCTTTGTGTCTGTTTCTGTGTGTCTGTGTCTGTCTCTGTGTGTCAGTGTCTGTGTCTGTGTGTGTCTGTGTCTGTTTCTGTGTGTCTGTGTGTGTCTGTGTGTATCTGTGTGTATCTGTGTCTGTCTATGTCTTTGTGTCTGTTTCTGTGTGTCTGTGTATGTCTGTGTCTGTGTCTATGTGTCTGTTTCTGTGTGTCTGTGTCTGTCGGTGTGTGTCGGTGTCTGCGTCTGTGTCTGTTTCTGTGTGTCTGTGTGTATCTGTGTCTGTCTATGTCTTTGTGTCTGTTTCTGTGTGTCTGTGTGTCTGTGTGTCTGTGTGTCTGTGTGTCTGTGTGTCTGTGTGTGTCTGTGTCTATGTGTGTCTGTGTCTTTGTGTCTGTGTGTGTCTATGTATGTCTCTGTGTGTTTATATGTGTGTGTGTGTGTGTGTGTGCAAAACTGTCACATGTGAATGTAGATCTTATAAAAATCTTTACATTTAAATAAGATGTCATTAAATTTTAATAAGGTATCCTCTATCCAGGTATAGAAGTAAGAATATGATTCTTTAAAAATTATGCCTTATAATGCAAGTAGTCCTCATTTAGCAACTGCCTTGGATAGCCACAATTTGCAAATACGATGGTAATAGGCAGAACGAAATGGTAGTAAAAAAACAACAACATTTACCTGTCAGTGAGTGAACTTATGGCCAAATTGCCTAACCACAATTCACGAATGCTGGTGTTACTGCACAAGAGAACTTTTATCTGAATGAGACCAGCAATCTTAGCAGCCTATCATGCCCTCCCCTGTCTTAAATACTAACATTTATTCTGATGGGTTGAAGGTGGTGTCTGTGTATTTATAAAAAAAAGTCAAAACTTCATTTGAAGCTCCAGCAATATTTATTCCCAGTTTCGGTAGGTTTCATCAGTTGAGTATAAGTCCATTGGCATTTCTGTCTTTCCCCATCCTTTATTAAGCTCACAAGGGTTTCATACCAGGTGCCCCTTAATAAATTGAGGCACACTTATACTGTGCCATGCATGGCAAAGAATTCAGTATGGTATATTGCTGCATTGTCTAAAAAAAAATTCTGCGAATCGGGTGATATTAATTAATTATGTAGCTTTTTCTCTGTAATATTACACTACTAACTAGAGCATACAAAATATTTGCTAGACCAATGAATACAGCTCATCAGTCTGGAACCCACATTACATATCTGATATTAACACAGTTGAGAAAGTCCAGAAATATTTCACAAGAAGAGTTCTCCACTCCTCTACTTGCAGAATACCTTATGCCACCAGACTCGAAATTCTAGACCTAGAAAACCTAGAACTACGCCGCCTTCAGTCCGATCTAAGTATAGTATATAAAATCATACATTGCAATGTCCTACCTGTCAATGAATACTTCAGCTTCAATCATAACAATACAACAGCACACAACAGATACAAACTCAAGGTTAACCGCAACAAACTTGATTGCAGGAAATACAACTTCAGCAACAGAGTGGTCAATGTCTGGAATACTCTACCTGACTCTGTGGTTTCTTCCCCAAACCCCCAAAACTTTAACTTTAGACTGTCTACTATTGACCTCACCCCTTTCCTAAGAGGTCTATAGGGGGCGTGCATAAACGCACCAACATACCTACCGTCCCTGTCCTATTGTTTCTTTTATTTTTATTTTTATTATATGTATCCATTTATTCATAACTATGTTTTTACTTATACCTATTATCTTGTAAGCAATTGACATAAACAAACAAACAAACAAACAAACAAACAAACAAACCCAGGAAGGTGCAAAGGGGAGAGAGCAAGGTAAAACTAGGGTATTCGTGGCATTGACTTCCTTGTCTAAGAAAATAAATATTTCCATGTGTCCGATTGTACATATCTAGAATTAACTGCAGCAGCTCTCTTTTTAATCCTTTAATCCTCTCTCCTTAATCCTTCTATTCACACATCATCTGTACATCGCCATCATCCTGGTCAAAGGCTGTCGGAAGAAAAATCCATCTGGTTTTCAGTTTCATGCAGGGAGAAAGACACTGGAAATAAGATGGAGGCTGATTGGAAAAAAGGATTCAGTTTATTGATGAGCAGAATCAGCATGTGGTTCTGGGACAGCTGACAAATTAGCTTGATGAGTGCAAGGATTTTTATACAGTTTCAGAAATGCTGCAGGGATTGTGCAATGTAGTAAGCCTTGTGTCTTTTGCTATTCTAATGGTCATGGGGCAATGATCCTATGGTATCCTAAAACAGGGGTGTCAAACTGGCAGCCTACGGGCTGGATGCATCACATGCAGGCCAAGCCCACTCCAGCTCCGTGAATGGAAAAAAAACGTCACGACTCACGATATGTCACGTGATGGCAATGCAGCGTGATGCAGTGAGTTTGACACCCCTGTCCTAAAAGGTCATATCCTGTCCTTAGAATTTGTGTGAGGGATATAAACTTTAATACCAGCTTTGGGGGAGCTGTGGCTAAAGGTGTTTTGTTTGTGAATAGGCTGGCCTGTATTTCTTACTGGGCACAAAATAGCCAACTTTAAAGACTTCAGGCATCTGCTGGAGGTTGTTTTACTATGCAGGAAAGTGGGGCTGCTTTCTGCCTTTAAGAGCTTGTTTTTCCATTTCTTCTTTGGGCAAATATAATATTCAGCCTCTTAATATTCCCCCAAATATTTCATTCTCTACAAGGGTGGAGCTTTCCACAAGGCCCTTCACTGAAATCCTTTAAATGAAGTGGCATAGATGCTGTTTGCCTTCTCAATCTATTATTATGACAGATGACTTGAAACTCAAAACAGCTATTACGTCTTTGACTGTAATTCTTGCAGTCTCAAGACACTATTCTAGCTAGAATGATAAAAAAACCGCAGCCCAGAAATCTAGAGGGAGCTAACTTAAGTGATTGCTTATCAACCAGTTAATGTGAACTGATCAACTAAGCGCAAATGGGATGAAACATAAACAGAGAGAAGCACATAAGTGTAAGGAGCTGCTTTATAGTGAAAATGATGCCATTGATTCCATGTGTCAGATAATACTATTAATAATAAGGAAGAATGGTCAGGATAAATTGGTTTTCTCTCACAAAGTATCTTTTGCATCGTTTCAAATAGTATCTATGTTAATTATTGCAGGAGCTAATTCATTTTGATTACTAATCACATATTTCTTCTCCTGCTATTATCCGAACACCATATTTTCCAATTAAAGGCATTCAGATAATTCTACTTTATCCAAGGAAAAGGTCAGACAAAATTCATAGGTGATATGTGTGAGAAAGATAGATAACAGTGCTCCTTTTAGGAAACAAAACAGTTGCTGCAAAGGAACAGGGGTACATTGTGTTACTTGTCTTAGTACGGCCAGTTCCAAAGAGATCTATGACTAAAGATCTCAAGTGGCCATGCATTTCTCCAGGTAATCATTTCCAACTCAAAAGCATGAGCATATTATTTAGAATAACTGTTGGCTACTAAGAAGCTGGAGCCAATTCCAAGAAATAAGACACACCTATTTTTATATTGCTGATTGGTTAAGGATAGCACTAGGACCAACTCCAAGCATTAAACCAAGAAGACATTTGTTCTTGGACTATATCACCAACTCTGTTCATGCCAATAGCTTCTTCCTCCCTCTCCATGCCCTGAACTTTCCATACTCTTGTTCAGTTACAGTGTTGTTTAGGGTTGACATACTTACTGCGCAATGATTTTAATTTATTAGTATTGCCCGCAACTTCCAGTATCTCAAAGAGGAACAGTCTGTAATTTTACTATGAAGTGAGTCTGGGCCATGAATTGTGGAGAAAATGATAAAGGAGGGTTTGAAGAAATCTACAATAAAACTTATGACCACAATTCACGCCTGTTTTTTTTTAAAAAAAACCATGGTTATTAAGCAAATCACTGCAGTTTTTAAGTGAATCACAGTGATTGCATCCCCCATTCACTTTGCTTGTCAGAAGGAAACTGGGAAGGTAGCAAATGATCCTGGGACACTACAATGAGCCTCACATGACCTTGGGGCACTACAAATGTGAGTACATGCCAGTTGCCAAGTGTTCAAATTTCGATCACATGATGGTGGGGATGTAACTGTGAACAGTCATTAAACAATTGTTTGTAAGATGAAGACTTCCTGTAACAAGCTGTTTTTCAACACCAATTCAAATATACAGTATATATTTAAATGCCCAGATATAGCCTCCAAACAGTAAAGTAACATTTTCTTGTTACTCTTGGTGACTTCACAAAAAACACATCCATCCGAGGTCTTGTGTTTTTGTTTTACAACAGTATGGAAGTGGTTTGCCAATGATTTCCAGGATGTTTTTGTTTTGACTTCTCAGTATAGTCTACCAGCCTGGTATTTCCTGGTGTTCACTCACTGAAATGTTAAAGCATGCTTAGCTTTCATAAATCAGCCAAGGTCAGCTAGGTGTTGCCAATCCTTAATAAAGGCACAAAGGCTCTTTACATTTCTTTTAAGGCCAATTAAGACAAAATGAATTTTCAACAAAATACTCTAAACAGAGGGGTGGGGGAGGAAATCATGTGCAAAACAAAATCAAAAATTCCACCAGTGTTGTTGTTTATATTTACTCATGAAATGCTTCTTTATATTTACTATGTTGGTGCTTGCCATGTTGATCATGTATGGTCCTATCAGTTTTTCCAACTTTGGTCAATTTTTGGATGATGAGATGATGAGATAATAAAGATCTTCTCCTATTCTATTCATATTACACAAAAATATTTATAATTACATTATTCATATTTTTGTCTATTGTCTATTTGTCTATTGTCAATTGTTTTTAGCATATCAAGTGCTGAGCTATTTACTTCTGTGCTATTTCTTCAGGAGGAGCCACAACATCTGCTTCTTAACAAGCAAGCAAGGTTGCACGGCACATCGATTTCCAAAAGAGCCTTTCGTTCAGAATCCATTGGAAGAAAACCCTTCCACAATTTTGTTCAGTGTGTCAAGACTATATAGCATGGGTCTCCAAACCTGGCAGTTTTAAGACTTGTGCTGCACTTCCACTCCCAGAATTCCTCAGCCTGCACGGCTGAGAATTCCTCAAACAGCATGGCTGGCTGAGGAATTCTGGGAGTTGAAGTCCACAAGTTTTAAAGTTGCCAAGTTTGGAGACCCCTGAAGGCAAAAATGCAACACTGTGGGAACCTACTCCCTTCCCTGTTATTTAAGTATTGGTCCTGACAGTACCCTTGACATGCCAAAAGCTGAAGGTGTAAGGAACCACAATTGCATGACTAGATACCAGAAAAAGTTGACCTCTCCTGGATACAATTTGTCATGAGCTGTGGGAGAGGCACCATTCACTCCTTTGCCTGAGGCAGCATGATGGCCCTAGTGATTTCCCATTCTGATCGGTAAAGTCACTCGGTTCTTTTTACTCAGCTTAATTGTTCTAATTACAACACAAGCACTGCACACCCAGAGGAAAAAAATGTACTCTTTTTTTTTATGAGCCCATACCCAACACACTATTGTTCGATACTTCACCCTATTTGGAACGGATGCCCTTTGAGCCATGACTAACTCAGTCCCGAGACTTGAATCAGTCTGAATACACACCACAGCTCTTCTCTATTTCTGTCATCCAGGTTTCTCACTGCCTATTCATAAGAGACCAACATCGAAACCCAGAGTAGTTTCACTGATGAATACACTGGAAGTTGGATTGATTATGAAAAGCTGGTATCACAGGCTGGCCACAGCTCTTCTGAATAGCTTCTGTTTGAAGCGTTTTAATTCAGCCAATTACCCTACAATAATTTTCTTGCTGTCTCTGCTAACTCTGCTCACTTTCAATCTCACCATAGAGGCTTAAAACATCACCTCACAATTTGGAAATGCCCTTTCAGTACTAATTACTCTGTTATAGGTTTGACAGTCCAATCTGTTCCCAACTGTTTCTCAACTACATTGAGTGACAATCACAAGAAGAAACAAATTATATTTGTTTTTCCATAGCTACCACCCGTTTTTTAGACTTAGTCCACAATTACTGGTAAAACAAAGGGAGTTCTAAGTGCTCTATTCATTTCCAGGTCCTTTAATTCAATTCACATGTACACAGTAAATCATAGTTTTGGAATAAATGCTAAATAAATTAGCGCAGGCTTACTCAACCTCTAGATATATTGAATTTCAGCTCCCAGAACTTTTGAAGTTATTAATCTCAAAGCATTTGGAGAGCTCCAGATTAGAGAAAGCTGAATTAAGATTTAACTTCTATATTAATTATATGTGTCTGCAATAATTTCTATATTAATTGTATGTTTCAAGTCAAGCAAACAGTAGACTGTTAAAGCCTTTGCCCAGTTTAGAATAGAGATGCATAACCTAAGACTCCAGATATGATGACAATGATGATGATGCATTAAATTTGTATGCCACCCAACTCCCAATGACTCTGGATGGCTAAAAACAATCAGCAGAAAAATTACAATAAAATTAAATTAAATAAAAATAAAAGATGACAGGCATGGTGAATTGAGGGAGCCCCATTCTCCCTCACTGAAGGCTTGGGTGGAGATCTAAGTCTTCGTGTCTCTTTTAAACAACAGTAGAATGGGAGCTACTGTATCTGGATCTTGAGGGGAGGAACAACGTTCCTCCAGAGGGAGATGCTACTACAGAGAAGGCACACTTCTGAGATCCTGACAGAAAACGGATGTAGCCTTTGCAAGTTTGCATTCAAGAGTATGGAAAAATATCTCCGGTATTAGGAATATACTGAAGATTCAAGAGTCTTCAGCTAAATAGGTATTTTGGAGTCATGGGGGCTCACACAATGCACCTACTAGAGACTTCTAATAAAAGCTGCACCTATTATTCTCATAATAGCTACAAGGAAGTACACATGTGAGTTAAAGAGTGGCTGGCAGGGACAACAAGTTGCTTCAGAGCAGTCAAGGATGCGCAGTTGAGTGTGTTCGGCACAGTTGAGTGTGTTTGGCACTTTCACAAAGGCATGCACTTCTTCCCTTCAAATATGATCCTGTCTGTGAAAAATATTATCCACCAATCTATTAATCCCTATTAGCATTGTATATAGTCCAACTTTCAATAGCACTGTTAGAAATAGTTATATTTTGTCAATGTATGAAAGATTGCATCTTTGCGAAATATGGGTGGGTGTTTCATTATAATGCTGATACCTATTTTTTTCCCTTGAGGAATTAACTTGCAGTACATGGCATCTCAGCTTCATTCTAATTCTGTGTAGTTGCCTAGACAATGATGTCATGGGTAACCCAACATGAGAAGCAGGAAACAGAATCTAGTTTACTCTGGCTTAAGGCTAGTAATTAATTTATTAATTAGGTTCTCTGTTTCATTTAAAATGTTGTATTTTGCTTTGCTTTGTTTTCCTTCCAAGGGTCTCAAGATCAAATTCTTTGAGGTCATATAAGCTATCCAGAGTTGCCCCAAACTTAAGACTTATATGCTGCTTCACAGTGCTTTACAGCCCTCTCTAAGCAGTTAATAGAGTCAGCATATTGCCCCCAGCAATCTGGGTCCTCATTTTACTGACCTCGGAAGGATGGAAGGCTGAGTCAACCATGAGTCAGTCAGAATCGAACTGCTGGTAATTGGCAGAGCTGCAATACTGCATTCTAAGCTGCCTGCATTCTGCATGCAATACTGCATTCTAATACTGCGCTACCACGGATGGGTGACATATAAGTTTAATACAATTAAATAAATAAGTAAGTAAGTCTTATTTAGGGTAACATGCTGTTTCTATTGTATACAGCTTTCATAGCAATTGTGTATGCACAGTTCTTTAAGTTTAATCATGGTTTTTGCAAGAGCTGAGTGTTGAATCCAGTGAATCTCTCCTTTTCTTTAAAGATAACAAGCCGGACTATTCAATCAAATCATTGTCATGGTTGAGTAAAAGGTCCTTATAGCATCTGACCCAACATTACCTATTGAACTGGCTTCTGCAGGGTCTGACAATGAAAACTTCCTGCCCTTTGAGATCCTTTAGTTGAAGATGGCTGAGATTCAACTTGCAACTTTCTGCATTGAACCAGGATTCTTCCCTGCTCTGAAAAGTCGCTATTACCACCTCATATGAAATTGATACCTGCAAAGGATAGGATTGCTACTAAAGTCTGACAGAAATTGCTTTAAAACGAACGGCTTACATCTAGGCCAACATCATCATAACAAATTGTCCGTGGGCAATTTGGGTGTGAAACTCATAAAAAGGAATTGTTTGGTTGTAAAGGCTTGACTCTATTTTTATGTGCTGTTCACTCAGCCGTCAGGAATGTAAGACTACCACACTGTACTTGCTGCCTATGTTCAGGCTAGACTTTGCCCTTACCTGGTGGCATTTTAGGTAGTAACATTTGGAGTTCAAGGAAGAGAATCGGGGACAATCAAAAGGACAATTAAAAGAAACAGGAGTGAATCAGGAGTAGTAGCAAACATTCAGGATATTTGCACTGAAGCTCTCTAATACATCCTTTAAACATGTGCTCTTTAATCCTCCACTACAATTCTCTTTTCCCCAATTTTATGGAATTCTTTCTTAGGACAGCCTTCCTCAGAACTAATGCCATCCAAACGTGCTCAACAATTATCTCCTCATTTGTATTCTGCTTAGGTAATAGATGGAGAAGTCACTGTGAGCACACAAATGAAGGCGAATATATGTGTCCCAGGATAATGGAGTAGGATCCAATCTGGGTCGGTCACTGAGACCTGAAGGCTTTTATCTTCTGAGCTTTTGGACTCATGCTGGATCCTATTTTCAGAGAACTTCTCTCTAGGCCAGGGGTGTCAAGCTCAATTTCATTGAGGGCCGCATCAGGACTGTGGTTGACCTCGGGGGGCCGGGCAGGCATGGCCAACTGGATGGGTGTGGCCAACTGGGTGGGCATGACCAGCTTGACGCCACACCCCAAACTGCTGGCATGTTTCCTCTTCACACTGGGTAGACCGGGCCGAAGCCACTCTTGCCTGATGTTTCCTCTTCACATTGGATATACCAGGCCGAAGACACATGGTCTGGCCCCTTACATTTTTCCAGGACAGTCCCGCAGGCCGGATCTGACCACATCCAGCCTGTGGGCCTTTTGTTTGACACCCCTGCTCTAGGCTAAAGGGAAGTTCCCTAAAGATGGGCTCCAGGATGAGTCTGAAAGTCTCGATGACCGACCCAGATTGGATCCTACAAAGTATACAGTGACTTCTAGTCAGTTTTTTTGTATATTTTTTAATATGCCGGAAGGTAGTGGCTGGTGCCAGGACTAATTTAAACCCATTTTCCTTTTATTATATTAAATACAGTTATTCTTTAGGACACGTGTGGAAAGAAAGTTCCTTTGGGCCTCATTAAAAATGACAACATGATAACAGCTTTTGAAGGTTTCTTGGCCCTTGTGCATGAACCTTTTAGAGCTGTGTATAGTCCATGAGCCTCAAGTTGTGTGTCTCTGACCTATAAAACACAGCCAAGGATGTGTGAAAATATTACTTTACACTCAGTTGGAGCTTCAGTTCCATACTTCAGTCTTTTCTTTCAATATTCCATTTCCACCATACTATCCTGGCTTCTGTGTGGCATCGTGTTGCAGTGTTTCAGTTTCACCCTTCCTAGTAGACGTGTCTACAGGGTACGGTCCAAATCTCAAAATGGTGGTACAATCCAAGTTCCTCCTGCTGTTTTCTGTGCATCATGTGTGCTTTGAAGCTTTGATCACACCATGGAGGCCAGGACCTTGCCTTTTTTTTTTTTTTTTTTTTTGACAACGCTGTAGACTCTCCTGTTTCCTAATCTGAGTAATTTCAAGATCCAGCTGGGTACATGGGCCTTCTCCCACTGAGTTCAGAGTCAGGCTTTGACTACTTCACTGCGGCCAAATTGTTCTGTCACTTCTGACTTTTTGTGACCCAACTAATAGCATTGTGTCACTAATCACTTTTCCTCAAAATGTGTATTTTGTAATCAGTAAAATGGGTCTTTTCACACGGGAGTGTTTATTAGCTTAACACCCCTATTGAAAATGTAATGCTATAATAGATATCCTTTCCTCATTAATCCGTTAATTCAAGGGTTTCCTGTAGCGGTACATTGTAATAGCAGTGTATTTTGTACCATTATGTAACATCATGTTGTACATATCATATTTGATAGTGCTATGTTAATATGTAACTTTGTTATGCATTTTTGTGACAATAATAGCAGTCACGTATGAACAATGAAGTACAGGAGTTCTCCCCACAGTGGCAATAAATTTTTAATTTTTAATTGTTTTTAATTTCTTAAGAGAGCCAGTATGGTATAATGGGCTAGGAGTGGAGAGACTCACTCTCAACCACAAAAATTCATTGACGTTGGGCCAGTCACTCTCTCTCAGCCCAACCTGCCTCACAGGAAACAAAAAGGAGGAAGAAACACTGTGTACATTGCTTTGAGGTCTTTACAAAAGGTGGAATAAAAATGCAAGAAAGACAAAAATGTGTTTTCTGGTAGATATCGCCTTCTGCAGCAGGTAGAAAAAAAAAATTCCAGAATGAAGACTGCACAGAACAACAATCCATGTGAACCAGATGAAGGGCTGGTATTAGATGAAAAAGGACCAAGATGCATGAGAAGAGTACAAAGAGAAGACCAATCAGGCCTTGTTGGAAATTATACAAGTGGGGGGGAACTGCAGCTATTTCAGAGCTTTCCTTGTCAATAGGTCACAAAAGGTGATGACCTGACATACACACACCCAAGGCAGTGGTGGGATTCAAATTTTTTTACTACCGGTTCTGTGGGCATGGCTTAGTGGGCATGGCAGGGGAAGGATACTGTAAAATCTCCAGTCAGAGGTGGTATTTTCCAGTTCTCCTATTCAAAATTTCCGCTACCAGTTCTCCAGAACTGGTCAGAACCTGCTGAATACCACCTCTGCCCCAAGGACACTGCAACCATCATAAATATCACATGAGGTACTAATACCACTCTATAAAGCCTTAGTAGACCGCACCTAGAATACTGCGTTCAGTTTTGGTCACCAGACTATAAAAAAGATGTTGAGACTCTAGAAAAAGTACAGATGGATGATTAGGGGACTGGAGACTAAAATATATGAAGAATGGTTACAGGAACTGGACATGGCTAGTCTAGTGAAGAGAAGGACCAGGGGAGACATGATAGCGATCTTCCAATATTCGAAGGGCTGTGACAGAGAGGAGGATGTCAACTTATTTTCCAAAGCACCTGAACGCCAGACATGGAATAATGCAGGGGTCTTCAAACTTGATAGCTTTAAGAGTTGTGGACTTCAACTCCCAGAATTCCTCCTCCAGTCATGTTAGCTCAGGAATTCTGGGAGTTGAAGTCCACAACTCTTAAACTTGCCAAGTTTGAAGACCCTTGGAATAATGGATGGAAAATGAACAAGGAGAGATTCAAGATGGAAATAAGAAAGAAATTTTCTGACAGTGAGAGCAATCAACCAATGGAACAGAAGTTGCCTTCGGAAGCTGTGGGAGTTTCATCACTGGAATCTTTCAGGAAGAGACTGGACAGCCACCTGTCAGAAATGGTGTAGGGCAGGGGTGTCCAACCTTGGCAACTTTAAGACTTGTGGACTTCAACTCCCAGAATTCCTCAGCCAGCTTTGCTGGCTGAGGAATTCTGGGAGTTGAAGTCCACAAGTCTTAAAGTTGCCAAGGTTGGACACCCCTGGTGTAGGGTCTCCTGCTTGGGTGGTGGGGTTCGACTTGATGACCTACAAGGTCCCTTCCAACTCTGTTGTTGTTGTTGTTGTTGTTGTTATTGTTGTTGTTGTTATTATTATTATTATTATTATTATTATTATTATTATTATTATTATTATTATTATTATTATTATTAACAACTAGTGGCCAAGCATCTGAATTTTGATGATATGACCATGGGGATGCTGCAATGGTTGTGTGGAAAAAAACCAAATGGCTGTAAGTCGACGACTACCTGTACAGAAGTCTTTAATCATGTTGCCATATCTTATTTGATGTCAGTTATGTCAAAAATAGCACATAAGAGTCCCTAATGGTAAACATTTCATGGACAACATCCTTGGAAGTTTAGCCAATGAGTTGAATTTAATGAAGGCTTGTCAACAATAGGAGACAACAAAGAGTGGGAATTTTTTTGGAGGAGGGGGTTGAAATGTGCAACATTGTCTTGGATTCATCCCCCTCACCGCAAATGTGACTTTGTGGCTGTGTTTTCCTTCTCTACTTTCAAGTGATGTACTCCTGCTTTTATCAGCTCAAGCACTGCAGTTTAGTTTGTCACTTGTGCTTCATTTTCTCCTAAGCCAGTCCTTGCACTGTGGTTGGCATTTTTACCAATAGGGATCCCCCCGGTGAAGAAAACATATATATTGGTAGCCTTACTTAGACAACCCAGCAGAAAACCAGGAAGCTTGAAGAAAGAAAAATAGTATTCTGAAAAAAATATAGTACAATAAAACTGGCTTCGCATATATAGGAGGCGGCGCAGTGGTTAGAATGCAGTATTGCAGGCAGACTCTGCCCACTGCCAGGAGTTCAATCCTGACCGACTCAAAGTTGACTCAGCCATCCATCCTTCCGAGGTTGGTAAAATGAAGACTCAGATTGTTGGAAGTAACATGCTGACATTTGTAAACAGCTCAGCGGGTTCTGTAAAGCACTGTGAAGCAGTATATAAATGCTATTGCTATTGCAACTGTTTAATCTTACAGATTTTAATGGCACGTTGAAATGTTTACCTTTCAAGATTGCAGACACAGATGGCCCTTCAGAAGGTGACAGCTCATCTATCAAAAACTGTACTTTCCCACAATCAGAAAAGCAATTATCTTTCTTTTTATTTATTTATTTATTTTTTTTGGGGGGGAAGTGTATTTTCAAACCGCAAACATTCTTCCACAACTATTCTGTCATTCCTCGTCATAACAGAAACATTTTGCCCCTGGTGGGTTTGTCAGTTTGCTCCTCATCTTATCTTGAAGCAATCTTCAGAAATGATGGCAAACATTTTTTCCGGCATATTTTCTAGAATTCAAGAGTCCAAAAATGATGCAACCGCTTGATATAAAGAATGTACTCCTTGGGGGGGGGGGACTTTTTCAATTTACGCCCTTCAAATCTCAGAGACAAACCAGTAGTGATCAAAGGATAAAGAGTAAAAGAATAAAAACGAATATGCAGGCATGAGTTATCCAGAATTCCTTATCAGTATGAGGGCCCAAGAAGCAGTTTGTTAAACAGCAGCTGTTGTTGCTGCAAAGACTTTACGTAGGCTTTCTCCAGATGCATTATGCTGACTCTTTACTAGTTCTGACTGTTTGCACAATTGCAATATATTAACAGAGGTGGGATGCTACCAGTTCTGCCCGGCTCTGTAGAACCGATAGCTCTGAAGAGCAGCAGACACCAAACTGGTTCTGTTTGGCCCACCCCCCCACCTGGGCTCTTACCTGTCCTTTACTTCCTGCTTTTTCAACCTCAGCTGCTTTGCGCGGCACCTGCGTGCAGCACTTTTCAACTGTCCGGGTGGCACAGCTTAAGGGTTTTTACACGCGCGTGCAAAGCGTGCATACACGCGCAAAACGTAGTCACCGAACTGGTAGTAACACCGGTTGAATCCCACCCCTGAATATATATAGCACTTAGCAATAGTACTTCAACTTGTATACCGCTTCACAGTGCTTTCCAGCCCTCTCTAAGCAGTTTACAGAGTCAGCATATTGTCCCCCAACAATCTGGGTCGTCATTTTACGACCTCGGAAGGAATGGAAGGCTGAGTCAACCTTGAGCCTGGTGAGATTCAAACTGCCAAATTGCAGGCAGCCGGTAGTCAGCGAAAGTAGCCAGCAATACTGCATTCTAACCACTGCGCCACCGTGGCTCTTATATGTAGTCTCTTATATTAGGGGTCCCCAACCACCGGTCCTGGGACCGGTACCGGTCCTTGGAACAAATCCTACCGGGCCGCTGGTTTGCTGGGCGCCGCCATCTTCTTTTGATGAAAAAGTGCTTCCGGTGAGCTTTTCCGAGTAGAAAGCTCACCGGAAGCACTTTTTCATCAAAACAAGATGGTGGCGCCCAGCTGATGCCGGTACCGGGCCGCGGCATAAACAAGGTTGGGGACCACTGTCTTATATGTAGTCAATGCAGCTCATTCTTTCCGTGTTATTTCAAAGGAACCATGGTATTCTGTCCAGATCAGTGAGTGTGTTCATGACAGGTTTTTAAGGATTTATTTGTCGTTGTTGATAGTCCTCAACTTAGGATGACAACTGAGCCTAAAATTTCCGTTGCTAAGCAAGACAGTGAGTTTTGCCTCCTGTTACGATCTTTCTTTCTTTGCTACCATTGTTAAGTGAATCGCTGCAGTTGTTATGTTAATAACATGGTTGTTAAATGAGTCTGACTTCCACATTAACTTTGCTTGCCAGAAAGTCGATCACGTAACCCTGGGACACAACTGTCAAAAATATATGCCAGCTGCTAAACGTCCAAATTTTGATCAGGTGACTGTGGGGAGACTGCAATGGTTGCAAGTGTGAAAAACAGTCAATTTTTCAGTGCCATTGTAACTTCAAATGTCCACTAAGCGGATGGTTGTAAGGCAAGGACTACTGTGCATGTGTTCTAACCCAAACCTTGTTCCAAGGAAACAAACATGAAATGGAGGTAACAGCAAAACCTTTTAATGATTCTTTACAAATTCCGTTCCTTCCCGGTTAAAAGGCTGTTTCAAACTAATTGTCTCTGATAAGAAGGAGCCTTGCCAAGGTTGTGCAAGGCTGCCAAGAACACTAGATGAAGTTGCCAAGCAATATTTCAAACACAAAGAGTTTCCAAACCCAAACTAAGAGAGTTCGAACGTCCACAAGGCTTGAGTGCAAAAACTTCTTTGCTTCCTGCAAAGAACTCCGGTTTCTCAGCTGGCTTTTATCTCTTAAGGGAGGGGCCATTACCTAGCAGCCTTACTCCCAAGTTGTCCATGCTGTGCAGCTGCTCTTTCCTTCGAGCAGCCCTGCGTGCACGCGCACTTGGCACAGGCTCCACAGGGACCTCCTCATCACTGCTGCCAGCCTCCACAATCTCCAAAGGCAGCATTCTACTCCCTGATGGTCCTGGCCCCATCCCTGCATCACACGCAGGCCCCTCATCTGAATCCTCGCTCTCCGAGACCTCAGCCGTCCGCACTTGCTATCGGCAAACCACAACAGTATGTGCTTGTCCCATTATAAGCCACTCTTCTCTCCCCTGTCTACCTCCCATCATAGAAGTAGTTATGTCTGTGCACAATTCTACTTTAAAAAAAATAATAATTCTGCCATTCCAACAGAACAAAACACCAACCTTTTGCTAATTATACAAACACAGTCAGTACCAGTGCCCAATACCAGTAGCCAATTTGTTGATGCAGTGGAATCGATTTCCCTCAATTTTGCTTATCAGATGCCACCAACATCTGTTCCAAAAGGTTGAAAGATTAGTCAGAAGAGATTGAGAAGACTCAGAGTTACAATGGGAAGGAAGGAATTGCTGCCTTATGACTGTCTTTCTTCCTTTACTTCTCTGCTGGCAAGAAAAAGGGGGGGGGGGAAGAGAGAGAGAGAAACATTCCTTAAACTTTGAACATGAAAAGAGAACCGAGAACTAGAAGTGAGATAATAAACTAGCTTCCAGAGGAAGTGTTTTGAAATTTTGGAATTCCAATATTTTTTTAAAAAAATCAAAACATGTGCACAATTAGGTGAAATACCTACACACACTTACTTATTTCGAGTAATGTTATGTTTAGGAGAGAAAACCAGGGAAGAGTCCGCCAGAGTCACTTTTTTACATCAAATATAAACCACTTCAGGAATTAAATGCTATGAGCATTTCTAGAGTTATTTCTAATAAACAAATTGTTCTCCTCGATAGGATTGAAAAGAGATGGAAAGAAGATATAGCGTGGGTCATAAAAGATGACAAATGTCATATTCTTTGAAACTGCTGAAATAAATCTTTCCCCAAGGCACATGAAAAGATCCCTCTCGAGAATCATAGCCAGATGATTTGCTTCACTGACTCATTACTCAGATATTTTATATTGGCCTTACTCTACTCCACTAAAGGTTCTTTAGGTAGGCTGATAGGCTAAATCTTGGGGAAAGGTTATTTTATACAATCAATTTGTGGTCAAGCACTTTTAAATGTATATGGGATCACAGCTTCAATGTATTTTAAATCTATTTCATTTTTTTAAAAAATCTGGGAATCAGGGTATGTTTGTTATAGTACACTAGATACTAATAACCATAAGATTTGATCTGCAGCACAAGCAGAGGTAGTATTCAGCCGGTTCGGACCAGTTCTGGAGAACCGGTAGCGGAAATTTTGAATAGTTCAGAGAACCGGCCAATATCACTTCTGACTGGCCCCGCCCCCATCTATTGTCTGCCTCCTGAGTCCCAGCTGATTGGCTGGGTCTTCTTTGGTTGCCCCGCACAGGAGAACGGAGCTGGAAAGCAGGTTAGTGGGGTGGGGAGGGAATGGGGATTTTGCAGTATCCTTCCCCTCCCACGCCCACCAAGCCACGCCCACAGAACTGGTAGTAAAAAAATTTGAATCCCACCACTGAGCACAAGGGCTCTAGGCTAGCTTTGCACAAGCAAAATCCGTGAGCAATCCAAAAAAGTTAAAACTGTGGGATTTCAATGCCATAAACGTGGGTACAGCCAGAGCTACATTCTGTCTCAGGAGCAAGGCCTGGGACTTAGACCGTTGGTATTCAGTGCAGAGCAACTTAAGGTCAATAATTGGTGGAAACCACTTTCTCTTTTAACTACAGGCAGGCAGTCCTCGGCTTACAACAGTTTGTTTAGTGACCATTCGAAGTTACAACGGCATTGAAAAAAGTGACGTATGACCATTTTTCACAACACCATGGCACGTGATCACAATTCAGATGCTTGTCAACTGACTCATATTTATGACGGATGCAAATGTCTAGGAGTCACGTGATCACCTTGTGCAACTGACAAGGAAAGTCAGATTCACTTAACGACCATGTTTCTAACTTAAGAATGGCAGTGACTTACTTAACAAATAGGGCAAAGAAAGTCGTAAAATGGGGCAAAATTCACTTAATGGATTTAGCAACATACATTTTGGGCTCAGTTGCGGGTCGTAAGTTGAGGACTACCTGTATAGCCAATCTATCTTGGAACAAGGGTATTTTTTTCGAACATGTAGGCAAAGCACAACTGCATGCCAAAAAAAAAAAAAAAAAAGGAAAATTGTCATCTTAGGATGCGTCTCATACCATTAAATCTTAAACTGAGGGGGAATAATTCTTGAGGGAGGAATGTGGGCCTATCTGATGGGTAATGGGATAATTTATATTTACTTGTTTGTGATCAGGTTTCCAGTTTCCGACTTCTGCTGCTTGCACACTTGTGTGTAAAACAATAGAATCTGGGTAATTGCTTAATTCCAGACTGGGAAAAGAGCTAATTGAGTCAAACAGCTGTAGAGCCAACACCTTATATCAGGGGTGTCAAACTAGATTTCATTGAGGGCTGCATCAGGGTTGTGTTAGACCTTGGGGGCCGGGGTCAGAGGTGGTATTCAGCAGGTTCTGACCAGTTCTGGAGAACCGGTAGCAGAAATTTTGAGTAGTTCAGAGAACCAGTGGTAACTTTCCACCAGGAGTGGGGAGGGAAGGGAGATTTTACACTGTCCTTCCCCTGCCACGCCAACCAAGCCACACCCACCAAGCCATGCCATGCCCATCAAGTCACACCCACAGAACCCGTAGTAAAAAAAAATTTAAATCCCACCACTGACCGGGTTGGGCGTGGCCAGGGTGGGCATCGTTCATCACTCCTGTCGGGGGTGCCTGTGGTGGCCCAAGAACTCTGCCAGCAAAAACGGTCTCTCAACGTCTGTTTTCGCCTGCGACCACCTCCTGCAACCCTCTGCCAGCAAAAACAGAGTTCAAGATGGCCGCCCTCAGCCCCCTCCCCACACACCAGGCCTTCACTGTTTCCAGGTCAGCCCCGCAGGCCAGATCTAAGCTCTCCGTGGGCCAGATCCAACCCCCAGGCTTTGAGTTTGACACCCCCTGCCTTATATGATAGTAAATTTAGGAGCTGTACATTTTGCTAAACCAAATTTTTCACAACTAAAAGTGGATATAGAGTGTTTTTTGCCTCTCCTTATTTTGTGCTTGTGTTCTGTTCCTGCTTTCGGTTTTATTACACTAATAAATTTGACCATTTGACAGCAGCGCATAATAATTCTGGACTGTAAATCCAAATCAGATAAAACTATGCTTAAATTCTTGAAGCTGCCTCCACCCCAACTTCATTTCAAATTTCGTGACTTGGCAAGACTGTTAAGAGTGTTTCAAATCGTGTTCAGAGGTTTTAAGAGATGTTACTAATTTTCCTCCTGAGTCCACATATTCTTTATTGGGGCTTGTCCTAATCACAATTCACACATGCAGGTAAATCATTCTGTTGATACATGTGTTCATTTGCTGTTGAAAAAGACTGGGTTTGAAGTTCTATGAAAATGCTATCTAATGGGCCTTTTACCAACTCTTAAGTTGGCAGAAAATTAAACTGATTTGAAACTTGTCCCTATCGCCAATCCTTATCCTGCCTCTGTTTCCAGTTATTGCAGTCACCTTATCTCCTTGCAAAGTAACGGGTCGCAAAACCTAGCAAATTTTCTACACATACTTAGCAGGCAGTTCTCCTGGCTTGGAGAGATCAATCCTTGGAATAGATATCATAGATTTTGCAGATGTGTCACCTTGCCTTCCAGGGAGAGTCATCGATACAACAGTCCAGAAGTAGAGGTCATCTTGTAGATCTCGCATGACACTTCTGTCTAGGTATTTATTTTTGTTAAGGTAATAAAATTGGTTAAATTCAACCAATGTGAATTTAATCAAGGGGACAAAGAACAATTGGGTGATATGGAATATCTAATTTTCAAAGGGATCTTTGACCTATCTATAGCACGGGTGTCAAACACAAAGACCGTGGGCCGCATCAGCCTGTGATGTGGTCAGATCAGGCCTATGGGGACATCCTGGAAAATATAAGGGACCAGCCCACGTGGCTTTGGCCCAGTCTACCCAATGCGAAGAGGAAACATCAGTCCAGCGTGGTTTCGGCCTGGTCTACCCAATATGAAGAGGAAACATGCCAGCAGTTTGGGGGGTGGAGTTAAGCTGACCACACCCACCCGGTCAGTCAGGCCCACCCAGTTGGCCATGCCCAGTGAGTGGCATCAAGCTGGCTATGCCCACTAGTTAGCCACACCCACCCAGTCGGCCACGGCCGGCTGGGCCCCACCCCCGAAGTCAACCACAACCCTCAATGAAATTGAGTTTGACACCCCTGATCTATAGTTTGAGGGTGAAGGTTCTTTCTCTGAGCTTCTGGGTTGGTTTCTGAACATTTCATTACCAGACTAAGTAACATCTTCAGCAAAGTTTAGGGGATGTTAGTGTCAGTGTTGACCCACCCACCACCTGAAGCCCTTATAAATAGAGGAACATCACTGAAGATGTTACCTAGCCTAGTAATGAAACGTTCCAGGAAAACCAACCCAGAAGCTTGGAGAACCAACCTTCACCCTCATCCTACGCCCGAGCGTACGGATATTCCACCATTTTATATCTATAGTGTTTTTCTACAGCATCCTTCGTTTTCCGTTAATTTGAAACTCCCTCAATTCACAGTTAAATTGTCGGTGGTGGGGAGGAATAGAAGAGGGGAAGAAGAGACCATGAGTTCAAGTCTTGCATTAGCTATGAAAACCAGCTGGGTGACTTGGACCAGCCACTCTCTCTCTCAGCCCAACTCACCTCACGGAGTTATGGGGGTTGCAGAGGAATAGGGAAATAGGATATCTTCACCACCTTGAGTTATTTATAAAAATAATAAAAGTGGGGGGAACACACACACACACACACACACACACACACATACCTCACACATATATAAATCCAAACCCAATTTAGATATACTGTATATTTTTCTCCACAAAATGAAAGGAAATAAAACTTTGTGTCTTTCTGGTGACAGACGAGCACGCCATGTCTTACCTGGCTCATTATATTTGCATATCTACCTCCAGAAGCATGGGGAAATGATCTTGTTAGCAGAAAGTAGAAGAGCAGAACCACAGAACTCTTCAATATCTCTGCCATGAAGGGGGGGAGGAATCTTCTCCAACATGCAGTTATGCGCTAAGTCAAGTTATGCATTTGAAAGAACTTCAATTCAGCCCATAGCACGGTCAGACGCTGCCAAAAGACAGTGTTTTTACAAGCACCTTTCACCAACTGCTTGCATTTTAACCTAGAATTACAACACAGGGACATCTCGATGTTGCCAAACAAACCTCTGCCCCATGTTTAACTCTTGTCATTTCACTTTCAAGAAACTATTCCCGGTATGCTGGGGAATGTGGTTAATGTTACCCTTGATTAAGTTGTTCAGCCAGTTGTATTAAGCCCATTCTTCTACTTTTCAGCGGCCAAGGAGGACGTGCATTTAATATTTCTAAAGCAAAGGAAACTTTGACATGTATAACTTCTCATTCTTCCGCGAGAAAAACTACACGTTCTGAAACCTAACATTGTACGAACTCAGTGCCAGAAAATCTTGAACCGCGATGAGATATTCTCAGCAATAAATATTTCTCTTCCTGGAGGAGCTGCAGCTGATTGTTGGAATAGATACTTTGCACATTGCGTCCATGTTCAACCCTTGGCATTTTCAGATAGGAATGGAAAAAATCCTGCTTGAGTCCTGGGATTGCTAATACGGTACCAGTGAGTCAGGAAGTTACAATCCACTTTATGACACTAACTGAAAAACCATTACATGCCCTATGGTTTAATCCCGAGCCCATTTTTCCTGCTTTGTCTGGACAAACTAGCTTATTGAAGTCAAGTGGGAAGGAAAGTTTAGAGCCCATTGGGGAGGGATCAGAGTTTGCCTGCATAGGCAGACCCATGAAATTTTCAGGAAAGTGGCTTATTCGGGCAGAGTCAGAAAAAAATGTGCATTTGTAATTCAGCTCACATTGTACTGAAAATACTGGGACTTAATTGTCCAACAAAAACAATAAACTTCTATCGATTCATTTTTAATAGAATTTGATAGAACTGTGGCTTATGGATGAAAATTTCTCCCAATTGTGTGCATAGGACTATTTAGTTCAACAACATCAACTTATTTCTAAGCAGAAGGTAGTTTAGGATGGTAACTAATATTTCTTAATTCGTAAAATCTTTAATATTGTTTTGATTCTCTTACCGGTACCATATCATCAATATGAAAAGAGAGGGAAGAGGGGAAGGTTAAGTAAGAAAGATAATACTCTCTAAGTCATCAGTGCTCAATATCAAACAATTTCTCCTGTCTTCAATTTTTTGATAATTGCAACTTAACTGCAGTTTTTCACTTAACTTACTTTTATCATCACAATTTTTTCTTCTGTTCAGCTATGTCCAATTTGCTAATATTTTTATTTACACTGGGGGAGAGTAATAAAAAGATACAAAGAGAAATTGTAAAGAAAAGCAGGAAAAATGAAGACAATAAGACTAGGAATTTATAAGTACAGCTAAAAGTACAGAACTTCATTAACATACAGTACACTAACATACACTAACATACGGTATTTCTACAAATATTCCAAATTTCTGTTGCTTGCCACACTGGAAGGCAACAAATCAACAGGGAAACTAAAACTAGGCATCAAATATAGCATTGGTGTGATTGGCAGATGGTTTAACAGAAGGACTGGAGCCATGTGTTTAGATGTGTCTCATAATTTCCCCTGCACTTTGTTTCACTTGGCCAAAATGGAAGCAAGTTCTGATAGCACTTGCTTTTGTCAGCCATCTTGAAAAAGAACTTCATGACCTCCTTCTATGATATTTGCAACTTTGCAGGATCAGGAATCATTATTTTGAGATGTAGACTATCTTTCCCCAATTTGATGCTCTCCAACCATGCTGAGATTACAATCTCTTAATTCCCATCCAGCGTAGGAGTAAATATATTGGTTATTTTGAACTTTCTGGGGTGACCCTTAGTAAGATGATGTACATGAGGCACCCTGAACGCCTGTCGGCAGTACGTAAATACCGTTGCTATTTTAAAAGCAGCAGCTTCTGCAAGAAATTAGTTAAACAAATCTTTTATCTTTGCTTGCTGCCGCTGCTTCTCAAAATAGGCTGTTTGACAGATGGTGAAACTGCCACTCAGGGTTAGCAGAAAGACATGCCTGGCAGGGCACCTGCCCCAGAAGACATCAGCAAGGTGAGGCTCTGCAGGTAAGTAGGAGTGTCACTGTGCTACACATCTCACAATGTGTTATTTTATTGCCTTTCCTAGGGCAGCTCCAGGTGAGCACGTTCAGGACAGTTTGGAAAGGAGCTGCAAATCTTTGATCTTTGCAGGCAAGGGGACTCAGTCTGTCAAAATGTGACCTCTGGACCCATTAGCTGCCCTTAGCTATTTTGTTAACCTTGGATATTTGGGGCACTGTTGAAATACGGAAATATGACAGTTCTCCATTTCCTGCTCTTTAATGCCTGATAGCCACTCTTCATTATTTCTGACCAAAACAGCTGGAATAAGACATCATTTCATTTTGTTCTTTTCCACTTAATTAACAACAAAAACAACATTCAATGTTGCATTCAACTTTTGGTAAGTTTTTGGGTATAACTTACATGGACCCAACCATACAAGGTTTTACTTTCTAAAAGTGAATGAATTTATTCTAATAAATACATTTATTCTGAAACCTACCATTTGATTAAAACAATACACTGCAATATTCACAAGCCCAAAATTGATCAAAAGCAACAACACCCTCCAACTACAATGTGTACACAGTTGTATTGAGAGAATAGCAAAATGTAATTCAACAATAGCTAATTTAATCTCTTAATTTTGAGGGGAAGGGGATAGGTCAAAAAAAGATAATGTCTGTTTTAATGCATTTTGAAGGATTTGTGTTGAAGTATGGCTATGTTCCTATCCATCTCTGGATCAGATTCTTTTAAAATCCACAATTTAAAAAAACACAAATATTTGTCTTGGTTTCTTGAACAATCATCAAAAGCATGGTTTACATATAATGTAGCCCATATAACACTGGGTGGGTTTACTTATCATGTTAAAAGCAATAACAGACAAACCACATTATGGTTTAGTATGGTGTGACAAATTCATTTGAGAAAATTTAGAAATGATTACCTACTAATAAGGTTCGCATATCAGTCCCTGACATTTTTCACTTGATATAAAGACTTATTTCTCTAAATTATTTTAACCTCTTGTGAAGAAGTTGGTTTTATGAAAAGGTGGCCGTATCTATATTATGGGGAACAATGGTAAATTCCTTGGAATTTATTAAGTTCCTTTTCATTCTCTGTCAGAGGGGAATCCAAGCTGATTTTAAACATTTTCTCATAAATGAAAACACATGGAAGCTTCCAAATTAAAACCCCTAAGAGTAAAAAAAAAGTTACTTTTGTATCTTCATCTCCAATAAACAAGTCAACAGTCCAGTTTTTATATGCTTGTTTAGACTTTAGTTACCCAAAAGGTCTTTTCAAGGCTTCAGATTACAAGAAATGTCATTGAGAATAGAGTTGTATTAAGTAGAAAATGTTATGAACAATTTTGTGAAAGCTTTTCTCTTTGGCACCTGATTTCTTATTAGCTGTAAGTTCACAAATGCTTTCAATTTTTCTAGCTGAGGACACTTTCTGAATATCAGACTTCACACAAGGCATCTTAATAAATTGTAGCTCCCCAGAACAGTCATATATTTAATAACTAGCTAATAACACAATCTCCACAGATTTCAGGCACGTGAATAAGCTGCTTCTCTATAGACAAGAATCATAAATATGTAAAGATATGCATACTAAAAAAAAAACTTAAAAAAAGACAGAAATATCAGTTCTGAGGTTTAGATCCTAGGCCTTTTCCTGAGTCAGTGAACTTTGGACATGCTTTTCCTGACCTTGAAAAGTTGGTGACATGCATGGTCCTCCACTTATAACAATTCACTTAGTGACCTGTCAAAATGACAACAGTACTGAAAAAAATGACTTATGACCATTTTCTGCACTTATGTGTCAGGATTCCGGCAGTTACCCCAATTAAATCATGAGTCTCGAGCCAAACTTCCAAAACTTCAAAGGATTTATTGGGAGTTAAAAATGTCCAGCGCTGCCTGGGTGTAATCGATTTCTGAGACACATCATTCATTGTCACCCTTGATCCTGGTTTTCCCCCACCCCCTGGGTGTATCATAATTCAAATTCTCCAATGGGACACATCCATAGCCAAGAGTCATCAATCATGCACTCCAGTTAGGTTTTTGCATAGCAGAACGTTATGACAATTGCAGCATCCCCATGGTCACATGATTAAAATTTAGATGTTTGGCAACTGACTCACAGATATGCAGTGCCCCTGGGGGGGGGGGCGTTCACATGATCCCCTTTTGCAAAACCTTCTTTTAAGCCAAGTCAATGGGGAAACCAGATTCACTTCAACAACTCTGTTGTTCACTTAACAGCTGCCGGGATTCAGTTAACAATCTTGGCAAGAAAGGTCATAAAATTGGGGCAAATTCCCACTTAACAAACATTTTGCTTAGCAACAGAAATGTTGGGTTCATAAGTCTAAGACTACCTGCACTCGTTTCCTGTTTGCCTACTGCTGCCATCCGCCCTGAGAATGACTGGTTTCTGCCAGCTTCAGCCCTTAACATCAAGTCAACTTGCAGATGAGATTTCTGCATGAAGTTGTTATGACAGCTGATTCTCACAGTGACAAGAAGTCTTGGAGCTGTTTCCAAAACAAGCAACAGGTGCGGAATCCTCTGCTTTCACTCACACACCAACAACCCACAACAAGCTCCCTCCGTTTTTGGCTGAAAAAGGACAAAAAAAAGCAACTATAATCCTGCTGCCTTAATGAGTCTATATCTTCTTCTTCTTCTTCTTCTTCTTCTTCTTCTTCTTCTTCTTCTTCTTCTTCTTCTTCTTCTTCTTCTTCTTCTTCTTCTTCTTCTTCTTCTTCCTCCTCCTCCTCCTCCTCCTCCTCCTCCTCCTCCTCCTCCTCCTCCTCCTCCTCTTCTTCTTCTTCTTCTTCTTCTTCTTCCTCCTCCTCCTCCTCCTCCTCCTCCTCCTCCTCCTCCTCCTCCTCCTCCTCCTCCTCCTAGCATATTCCCGCAAGAGCAGAGTCTACTTTTCAGATCATTGAACACCATTTTGCATGGCCAGCTGTGTGTCCAGGGCACAGGCCCACGACTGGCATATCTTTGTTGATGGTGTCTTGCCATCTCTGTTTTGGATGCCCAGGAAGTCACCAGCCATTTTCTAGTCGATAGGCAGTCTTGGCCATGGTGGAAGATGCTGCTCTGTCTGGACATGTCCATACCAGCAGAGCCGGCCTTCTCTCATCTTCTCTATAATTGGTGCCACCACAAAATGTTGTCGAATGGTGTGATGGGGTCAAGAAGGGAGATGCCCAATATCCAATGGAGCATTTGCATTTCCATGGCATGGAGATAGCTTTCAGTCCCTGTTTCATTTAAAAGTCTAGAACTCACTGAACTTCTTCACCCTTGTCAATATTACTAGTGCTAATAGTACTAATTACCCGGGATAGTTGGGAGTGACTGGAGACTGTTTTGGAAATGTTGTGGGAATCAACAAAGAAGAGAAGGAAGGCCTACAGACTCCTCTCCTCCTCCACCCCAAGCATTCTGCCATGAGGATATATGTTCAGCTCCACCCTGTCTTCCTTGGGAAATATCACAGGAAGACTTTACTTTATACTGACTGCTTTTACTAGCAGCTCCATCGAGGATGTCTTGAAGAGCATTGTGAGTTGGTTGAACAAAGTTGAGTCCTTCTCCATTTCCCTGTGTGTATAAGGCCGAGTCAGTCAAATGTTTGTGGGTTCCCCAGACTTATTCAGCCAAGAGGCAGCTTATATGTGCTTTAGTTCAGAATCTTGCTGCCTTCTTTGTGGGTAAACACAATTGGCTTATTCTTCACAAGTTTACAGGTAGTCCTTGATTTACAACCATTCCTTTAGCAACCGTTCAAAGTTGCAATGGTCACGTGATCAAAATTCTTGGCAACCGGCATGTATTTATAACATTAGCAGCTTCTGAGGTTACGTGATCACCATTTGCGACCTACCTAGCTGGCTTTCAACAAAGTCAATTGGGGAAATTGGATTCGCTTAATGACCTTATGAGTCACTTAACCACTTGATATATAACTTCACTTACATGTGCGGAGAAGGTGGTAAAATTGGGGATGACTCTCATAACTACCTTGCTTAGCAATGGAAATTCTTGTCCCAATTATGTTTGTAAATCAGTTGTAACTACCTGTACAAGGGGTTGTAATTTTAAGAGACTGTTTAGGTTGCCAGTATTGTAGATATACATCACTTGGACATAAATTATGCATGAATACCAATTTGCGTTGATATTTCCAGCAATCATTAACCCAAGTCATATGTATTTGTTTTATGAGGCTGTATATTAAAGTTAATTCCAAGTCTGTTATACCATTGTTTAATGTCTGATATATGGCGCCCATTCTTGTCTGAAGTGCTTACAAGGAACATTAGGTAATGCAATTTAGATGATCCAAGAATGGAATAAAACATTCTGTTTCCTAAGACTCAATTCAGATTAGGTACTTGAGAGAAGAATACGATATGTTGTCCACATATGAGCATGAAATCTTGTAACAACGGAAAATGTTAGTTTGATTAAAGTGAAGAAGCAACATAAGAGTACAAAAAAAAAATCAATATACTATAAAACAGACTGAGTAGTTCAAAATATTTATTTCTAGTATATTTACCTTAACAGGCATAAAGAATTTTCCAATTTCATACAGAAATTTATAAAACATATAAACATATAGACCAATATGGCCTGTTTTAATATAAGTTCAACATAGTAAATATAATTGACAATTGCCTGAATATAAATATAACGGTAAAGAACACATCATACAAAATATGATCCAGAAATATTATACAGAAAATTTATCATATAGATAAATCCATTGCTATTCATGTTTGCTTAGGATAAGCCTTTCATCTTAGTTTTAAACTAGCTTTGCCGTCAGATTTTATTTATAGAGAGCGAAGCTAAACAGCACAACCTCTTCGTACAACTTTGATCATTCAGTTCATATTTCATTCAGTGGCACTAAATTTTGATGTTTTCATATATACTGAACTTCAGGTATTTAACAATCCTTTATCACTCCAATTCTAATAACACTCTTTTAAAAACATGATCCACTGAAAAACAGTGAGATCCATTTTCTCAGACGACATTGCATCTTTGGGATGGGGGCAATTTATTTCATTCTCTTACCACCAGATTGTAGACAAACGTAATCTGCAATCCTGAAAGTCTAAAGCTAAATTAACTAAACTATAAGCAATCATGGTTAAAGGTAAGAGGTTGAAGCCAACACTCAAACCTCATTAAAATAGCTGAAATATTAGTTTGGCAAGAGTGCAACTCAGAGCATATGAGGTAGACCTGTAATTTAGAATATGTGCCTCAATCAGAATAGCAAAGTTATTTGGCCTTTAATCAAGATCAGAACTAAGGCATCTTCTCTTTCAAATCTTGATCTTTCCATTTTTGAACTGGCTTTGGGTTATACCGTGGCTGAACCCTGATAAATCAAAGGAGGTGATGCTTTAAATCACAGGTGACAAACTCGTTGCTGTCACGTGATATTTTGTGACGTTTTTCTATTTGTGGAGCTGGGGTAGGTGTGGCCTGTGCATGACGCATCTGGGCCATGGGCCGCCAGTTTGACACCCCTGCTTTAAATGTTACTCTCTTTTTGGAGCTGGGATCCAAACATGTCCATTCTTCATTTGACAGTCTTTAAAGGAAACTGTTGAGATCTTCTTTGATCCACTGAATTCCAATAAGTCTTTATCTGCGTTGTCATCAGTCTGAATGGAATATTTATGTGGGCTCTCCTTTACTTGTTTAGAGAGTTAATATTTAGATCAACTTTCCTTGATCTTTTCCTGAAGTAGAATGTGAAGAAGCCAAAACAAAAGCCTCAGCAAAGGTTTGTTAGAAAGTCGTGGTGACTTGAGGATTAGGCCTGGTGATCTTTCCACTACGATGTCATTTTCAAACTTTGCCAGATGTTTTGTTTTTCGTATGTCCGGTTATGCTTCAGCTTCCTTGGTTTGTGCAGCTTGCTTAGCAGTTTGGCAATATTGGAAGAAGCTTTGATACTGTTTCGAAGAGTATCCAACCTGCAGAAATAGAAGAGAACACATCAATTTAAATGATCGAATATGGTGGTGTACTGTATACAGATGTCACATATGCTAGTTGTCTTAGTCACATGAACATTTAATTAATTATCCTTTTTGGGGGGAAATACAAATTCTTTAATCTCTCTACAACCCAGAGTTACATACACCTAAAGGTATAATATTATTTTTCATACTACTGTTGGAGATGTGATGCAAGGCGTATAATGTAAATTCACATACTCTTGCAGCATTCAAATTTTCCTCACTTTGGGAGGAGGTTTAGGAGGTAACTAAAATATTAATATAATATTTGACCTCTGGATGGACTCAATTACAGCAGCAACAAGTGCCTTGTTGGAAGAGTTAAAGAGGCTGGGGACAGATCATTCAGAGAAAATCTATTTATGGAATTACTAAGAGTTGACACCAATTAGATGGCACATATTGATCAATCAATTTAATCTCCAAGAAAAGGGGGATACTAAAAGTATCTACTTGCTAAACACCTTTATATTTGACTTCTGTTAAAGCTATAGCAGAAAGGAGGTGTGAATGACAACAACAATGTCCCACATGCAAAATTAAAAAGAAACCTCTGGGAAGAATGACATTATTATCTATAAGAACAAGTAACAAAACCTCATTTTAATGGAATAGCTATAATAGGGGGCAGATGGTTATTAACAAACATTCATGAAATTAAGACCCTCTCCTTGGGTGATTTGCATAACAATATGAATTGTGCCATTTACACTTTTTATGCAGAAGACTTAATTGGTGCCGAAAATTGGTCAGTTCCCTGCAGAGGCTCTTGGCTCAAGTTCTGATAAAATGAGTTTCACTGTATATGGAGAACAGTACATTGATATCTTAACTAAAAACACTACACATTGGGGAAAAGCTGCCAAATCAGTCTATAGGAAATTACACAGCTCTAAATGTCCATTTCGAAGAACTGGAATCAGCTACATAAACCAGTTTAAAAAATGCAGAGTTGGCTTAGCTTCCACTGGGGGGGGAAAGAATTGACTTTTCACTTGTTTGAGATTTTATGCATTCTGTTGTGGTGTGCAGTACATGTACTCGAATCAATCATTTTTCCAGAAGTGGAAAGGACAATTTTACCTCTTCATTTTCTTGCTTTCAGTCAGTTGATGAAATGTACACTTCAGTCCAAGTCCTTTGCAATCCCTCCCTTTAAACAGATGTTTCCATTCCTTCTCTGTAGTGGACTGAGATCTGTTCACATCAATTTAAAAAAAGGTACAGCTGTGAGAAACATTAACATTTCTTGCACCTACTGTAGCACGTTTATTAAAGCTTAATCTTATTCTTCCTCTATATCTTTATCTTTACAACATTCATTCATTCATTTAACTGGTCAGATTTAGACAATTTATATGGTATAGGGATTGTGAAGCAAGGCTAGAATTCTACCAAGTTTGACTCTACCAAGGCCACAGAAGTTTAGTGGGTGACTCCGGGCCTTTCATCCTGCTCAGCCCAACCTGTCCCATAAAGTTATGGAGGGATAAGTTTGGAGGAAGGATTGTACATCGGGCAGTTTGAGGGTCTGAGGAAAGGAAGGATATAAATATAATAAATGAATATCCTGGTGTTCTCCAGGATCTCATATCACTAGCTTTTTCCCTATTTCCCCCAAATAACTCTATGGAGTACAATAAATTGAAAGGGTAACTAACTCAAAAGCCACAAAACAAGCTTCCATGGCTACAGTTTAACACCTTAATCGCACTGATTAAGTTCAAGGGTCTCCAAACTTGGCAATATTAAGACTTGTGGACTTCCAGAATTCCTCAGTCAGTCAGACCCCTGATTTGGTTGAAGAAAATATCCAAGATCAGAGAGAAGCATCCCATATCCTCCAAATGTTGGGAGCTGCACTCTGATAGACTATACCATTAGCCATATTGACTGGGAATGATGACATTTGAACTTCAAAAGAGGGCATCAGTTGCTTGTCCCTGCTCAAAATCATGGGTATCATGTCTAAATAAGACTAGCATCCTAGTGCTAGTTGAACATGATAAACTTTAATGACACCCTGTTTCTTTCGATGCTTCAAAGCCCGTAGCCTTTGTTCACTTAATTGATACCACCGCAAAAGTCAGGCTATGGTAACTCAAATATTTAGAGATGAAGTAGGCATATTGGGATCCAATTTATAATCCATTCACTATAGGCTAGCAAAAGAAAATTTACCTGTGCTCTGTTCTTGACTGACAAAAGTTCATACACTTCTTGTCGTTCAGGCTAGCACAGTGGCATCTGCTGTGAGATGGCTGAAGTGTGTCAAGTGGTAAGTCTTTTACAGACCGTCTGGTTCGAGAAAGGCTTCCAAGCCCATATGGCACAATCCGCCTATCATGAAAAAATTTAAAAAATATATTCAATGAGTAACATGTGGTCTCCCAGTTATTCCTAGGCTACAATTCCCATCATCCCTCACCGCTGACCATGCTGGCAGAATCAGATTGGAATTACAACTTGGTGTGAAATGTCTGGTTTTACCAAGCTCCATACACACAGTCATCTATGAGGCCAATCACAGTTCAAACTTCTAATAATTTGGCACCGTTATTAGTATCCTCTTACCAAAGAAGCATCCTCAAACTCCCTCACCCACAGACCTCCTTTTAAGCCAAATAACTAAAGCAGGATTGGTATGTGCTAGCAGCAGATGGCGGCGTTCAAATACATTTCAGCACGCTTATCAAGGATTACACAACACAATTTGTCTGATAGCAACCTGTCTTTGGCTTGCCTTTGCTAATTTGATTAACTGCAGTTCCGCCTCACATGCTGCTAATGCAGCAGAATCCCATAGGAGAACACTGGGGCCAGATTTTGTCTTTGCAAACTCTGCTCATGGTATACCAAGCCAGTTTCAGTTTAATACCACAAATGAACCAATTAAAATCAGATTTCATGCATGAGAGCAAATAGCTGAGCTTGTTTGAACAGTGCTGTACTATCAAATATGTATGTATGCATGCATATATGCATGTATGTAAATATGCATGTATTTGTTGTATTGTGTGTAATAAATACAATGCAGAAAAAAACTACATTAAACCTTAGGATTATGTCTGCAGGCTTTGACAATTTAATAAAAACAGCCCATGCAAATACATTGCAAATTAAGAAATACATCCAAACAAATGTTTGCTGTTAATAATCCTTACTCGCCAAGCTGCAGCGTGGCACCCTTAAATACATAGCTACAAAGAGCAAGGTTGCAAATCTACAAACTGCTTAGAAGCAAGCAGAATGCCACTGTATTAGATGCAGAGGCCAATCCAAAAGAATTACATTAATTCAGGTAGTCCTCAACTTACAAGAGTTCATTTAGTGACCGATCAAAGTTACAACGGCACTGAAAAAAAGTGACCCTTACGACCCTTTTTCCTCTCATCTGACCATTGCAGCACCCCGAAATTCAGACACTTGGCAACTGACTCATATTTATGACAGTTGCAAATATTTTGGGGTCATGCGATCCCCTTTTGCGACCTTCTGACAAGCAAAGTCAATGGGGAAGCCAGATTCACTTAACAACCATGTTACAAATTTAACAACTGGAGGGATTCACTTAACAACTGTGGCGAGGTAAGTCATAACATGGGGCAAAACTCACTTAACAAATGTCTTACTTAGCAACAGAAATTTGGGACTCAATTGTTGGTTGTAAGTCGAGGACTACCTGTATTTATACTTTTCCAGGAAAACAGTTCTGGGGTGTGCACTCGTTACCCTAACACACTTATTTTTATACCCACTTCTTCTAACCTGGTGCTGATTGTGGCAATTCACCTTTGCTTCTTTAAATTGCTAGAAGCAAGCAACTCTGCCTGAACTAATAGAGCTTTCCCCAAATTATTCTAAGTCTATTGTGCAATTAGACTTCCCATTTGTGGGGCTTTGGATCCGGCTGATACTTTATTTATTTTTAATATTTTTATTGCATTTTTTTCTCTTTACACATTTTAAGCATCTTTAACAGTACTGAGGCATCTTTGTTACACATTTCCATACACTTCTAATTACTCGTATATATCACAATACCTTCTTCTTCTCTCTACAATTTTTATTCCTATTGTCTATCCCTTCATACCAATTTTCCCATACCGCATAATACTCTGAATCTTCTTTACCTTTTAACTCTAGTGTAAGTTTGTCCATTTCTGGCTGATACTTTAATCAGGGGTCTCCAACCTTGGTCACTTTAAGACTTGTGGACTTCAACTCCTAGAACTCCTCAGCCAGCAAAGCTTAAAGCAAAGCTGGCTGAGGAATTCTGGGAGTTGAAGTCCACAAGTCTTCAAGTGACCAAGTTTGTGGACCCCTGACTTTAGATAGCCGTGGCCAGATAAAAAGCTGAGCTGGCCTTAACAGAGGAATCCTAGACGTAATTAAACACAGCCCCGCAGCGATATTTTTTTTTTTAAAGCACTACATTAATGGCTTAGTGCCAAGGAGGAGGCCGTACTTACTCCGGGGTGTTAATCCAGATGATGTCCAGGTGGCAGAAATAGATGCACTCTTTGTCCATCAGGGAATAACAGGAGCAACGCTTCACCCTGCGTGGCGGTGAGGGGGCGCTCGCGGGCTGCTTGGTGGCTCCCACCCAGGCACCGACCGCCGCGTCTGAGGAGAAAGAGAAAAAAACATAACCGTCGCTGAGCGATGCCAGAGGCAGAAGCGATTCGAAGCAGGAGGAAGCGGGAGATTAAAGCGGGGAAAGAAAGAGCCGGTTGGGAAAAGGGAAGCGGAGCATCTCGGACGAACTGAGGAGACGTGGGGAAGCCTGAGGGGCGGGGGTGGGGGTAAACCTGTGGAAAAGCTTCGAGAACTGCACGGGGCTCCTCGCTGAGCGACCCGCGTCGTTTTAAGGGGCCAGAGCGGGAAATGCAAACACCGGCTAGTCCGGTTTGGAACCGAACCTCCCAGCCCATTCCGATCCTCCCTGGAAGCCAACCAAGCTCTCTCTATCCCAGGGGGTCTCCAACCTGGGCCACTTTAAGCCTGGAGGACTTCAACTCCCAGAATTCCCCAGCCAGCTGGCTGGGGAATTCTGGGAATTGAAGTCCACCAGGCTTAAAGTGGCCCAGGTTGGAGACCCCTGCTTAGTCTATCGGGTTGACGGGCGCTCTGGCTGCAAAGGCGAGCAAGCCCCCCCAGGTGCTAGCAGGCTATTCTATACAGCGCTTCCGAGCCTTTAGGCAGCGCGGTTCATGGGAAGTGTAGTCCCAAATAGTTGAAGGGGAACTGGATAGCCTACCTCTATGAAGCAAATGACGGGGGAGCCGGGGGCGCAAAACCCTTTCCTGTCTATGGAGATTCTCAGCCATCCAGGTCCTGGTTGTCCCAAAGGTGTTTTTTTTTTCCCCTCAAGAGGCAACTGGACTTTCTGGTTTATTTCTTTTTTTCTTTGAAAACGTTTCGCTTCTCCTCCAAGAAGCTGCTTCAGCTGTTACAGTGTCTTGCATAGGGCACCCTGGGAAGAAATGAATCCCCCACCCTCCAGTCAGAGCTGAAGAAGCTTCTTGGATGAGAAGCGAAACGTTTTTCAAGCAAAAACAAACAAACAAAAAACAACAACCAGAAAGTCAAGTTGCCTCTTGGGGGGGGGGATGCACCTTCCGGTCAGTTTTCGCTTTTATGGGATCGCCCAAAGAGACGCTCGCCCCCCAAAATAAACCGGGATTTCAATTTTCCCCCAATGCCAAAACCAGCACTTGTGAATGACGCGAGGGGTTGGGGAAAGCTATCCGAAACTCACGCTGGACTGCAAAGAGGGAAACCGCTACAATTGAGAAGGCTTAGAGTTACTAACCTCTACCTGGCACAACACGATAAACTTTAAATCGGGGTTTACCTATCACAGTGGCGAAGCCCAAGCCAAAACACACACACACACACATTCTGCCTCGAGGAGGAACGAACCATGCCAACATCACATTAACCTACAATTGTTTTTAGGGCGGCGTATCGTACGAATGCAACCGCAGTGGCTTGTTCAGTGGCGATACCTGGTTTAGTTTCTGGAGAATCGCAGCTGAGGATATCAGTTTTTAAGCCCATTTACCTCGCCTCCTTTGAAATCAACAGATCCACGCTCTCTCTTAATTATCTGGAGCCCTTGGTGCTCTTCTGAGCTCGGATGCTTCTGTTTTTTTCCAGACGTCTCATGGCCCAATTAGGTAACCTCATCAGCGCCATGGAGTGTGTGGTTTGCTAGCGAATGCTGAAGTCTCTTTAATTCTACTTAGGGTTTGTCCATCCGCTCTCAAGTGTCCCAAGATTTTGCTGCCTGAATCTCACTCAACTTTCCAACTCTCAAACCATCCCTCTGGGCTAATCGCCTAGCGAGCTAGTGAATCCAGCAGGCAGAAGAGCTCTTCCAATACCTCCTTGGACGTATTTCTTTTTTTTAAAAAAAAAAAAGAATTCTAGTGCTAAAACTTGCTCCCCAAATTCGCAGCGGCCACCGCTAAAGCGAGCTTTACAGCAGTAGATCCCGCCACCTCTCAGAAGCAGCCTTCGCCCGCGGGATCGAACCTAGGACCGGCGTCTAACGATTTTTCGGATGAATTGGCCTTGAGGACCGGAGTCCTGAAGTTGCCCCTTGACGAGGCTAAGCAAGCGCCTGACCTGGCTTTTGGATTAGGGAATCTTCCTCCCAACCTTGGCAAACTTGAAGCCTTGGAGGAGTTGAAGTCCGCCAGGCTTAAAGTTGCCAAGGTTGGAGAGCCCCGTTTTGGAACCACAGAGCGCCCGAGTTTTGGCGGTCTTCCTTGGAGACGGATGCAGCCTATCGGCGAAGCCCAACCTGGGCTAAAAGAATCCACGTGCAGAAGACTTGAACAATTCCAAACATCAAACTTACCGGCGTGTTGAGCTCCCTGGCTGATCACAAAAAGCAGGGGAAGGAGGATCATCCGCGCGTAATCCATCCCGACGGTTCCTCCGGCTTAACCCCAGGGGCGGGCAAGAGGGAATTGAACGCCCTTTATAAACCCCCCGCTTCAAAGTCCCGAGGCAGGTTGCAGGCGGGCACGATCGCTCGATCCCTCCCGTCCCCGAAGCCACCTCTGGCCGCAGTCCGAGAGGCAGGCTGCGCGCAATAGAGGAGGGCTTTGTGGAGCAGGTGGGCAGGCGCTGCTGCTGCTGCTGCTGCTACTATCACTACTACTACTGCTTGCAGCTGCTTGCTGTTTCCAGCGAGGCTCCTCGAGCGCTTCTGGCTCCGGTCGGACTCTCGGCGGCTCCTTTTATACGCACCCCCGGGAGAGCGGAGTAAACAAACCCGACTTTATGATGTTATTGTGTTATTAGTCACCCGGAGTCAACGTGCAGGAGAAGATAAGGGCAGGCTTGGAAAGGAAATCGCTGCAAGCTTCAGAGAGGCAGACGCCGTCTGGCAGGGTTACACAGGAAAATAAATACGCGGCGCAGACTTTTCAAGGAAAAAGGGCAGCTTCGGCACTTTGCCCACAGGGGCGCGCTGCTCGCCAGAACCTCTGCAGGTCTGTCTCCCCGTCTGTCCCCCCCCCACTCCACCCTCCCGGAATTTCTATAGTGAATTCTTTCTGGGTCAGAACTGAACAACAAGGAGCCTAATAATATCTTTCCTTTATTAAGCACGCGCACGTTTAAAAAATAAAAAAATCTCTGCGCATTGACAAACTTTTCATCATATAGGAAGTTAGCACCCACTCCTCTCCTAGAAAATTGAAATAGCCTAGGAAATATTAAAAAGGCAGAATATTTCCCCTAAAAAGAGTAGAAACTCAGAAGCAGAAACAACTCAGAAGCAGAAGCTCACCCCCCACCTTTGTTAATGGGTGGGCCATTAAGGCCTGGGCCAGAATACTTTACATAACAAAGATCTCCAGGTAAAGCTATTGCAATTGCCAAAAGCCCTTTTCAGTGCATCATCATCAGGCAAGGCTCAACCTAGCCTGGAACTCAGGACAGCCTACAGAGTTGCCCCTGCATGGCCCCATGGGAGTCTGACAACCAATCAGAATACAAGCTCCAATTCAAATCCCAACGAAGGTTATACAACCCAGGCACTCTCAGCATATCAGTCCTTCTTCTTGATCTCTTCCTTCACCTTGAAGCATGTGATCATCCTTTTCACTTTGGAGCTTCAAGCCATGTGGTCCTGTCCACCATTAAACCTTCCAAACAGCCTCCATGTTTCCAGTGTCTTTTCCCCCACTTGGAACTGAACCCAGAAGGATATTTCTTCCAACAATCAGTTGGTTGCAAAAAGGCCCATGGCTAGAGGATGCTGATACATGATGACATCCTCAGTTCTTGGGAAGAACTTGTAGATGAAGGCCAACACCAGCTAAAGGACTGGCGGCTGCTAATAACAATGCCCTGCAACAATGCCTTTAATATTAAGAGCCATGGTGGCACAGGGATTAGAATGCAAGTATTGGGAGCTAATTCTGCCGACTGCCATCAGTTCGATCCTGACTGGCTCAAGGTTGACTTCAGCCTTTCCATCTTTCCGAGGTCAGTAAAATGAGGACCCAGATTGTTGAGGGCAATATGCTGACTCTGTAAACCACTCAAGAGAGTAGGATAAAGCACTATGGAGCGATATATAAGTCTAAGTGCTCTTGCTATTAAACAGCAAAGTCCTGCCTATCCCAAATCCTTGGGAAGGATCTGATAGGTGGGTAAATATGCCAAATCCGGTCTAGATATCAGACTGTGCGACCAACCATAATAATAATAATAGTATTCCCAGCAACCATTTCCCAGCAACTCTGGATGGTTCAAAATTGTTAAAACCTTTTAAATATAGAGAACAATACAAAAGACCCAAAACAGCGGAAGGCAAAGGGAGGAGGATGGCAGAGGGGAACAGAAAGGAAGAAAGGGGTTTCAATTATCCTCTCCAAAGAGCCCTTTGAAACCCCAGTTTGTTCATAAAACTCTCTGCATTTGGGTACGCTAATAGACATTCAACCACCCAACCTTGCGTGTAGGAAAAATGATCATGGAGCAGGCATCAGACTGATACAGACATCACTGTGTGAACTGACATTTCCTAGTTCTAAATGACACACTAAAATGAAGAATATTATTCAGAGTATTGAAAAACATAATTTTCTTAAATCTGGAGGTTTTTTTTAAAAAAAGTCTCTTAATGAACACTTAAAAGTAGAGAGGGAAATGGGTAATAAAAATATTACTTCAGAGGTTTTGAAGAATGTATAGGTTGGGTCCTAGGCAGGCAGTTGGGAAAGAGTCCTAAGTAAATTTTACTTGTCCAATCTGGATGAGGGGAGAAAAAAGCACTGGTGGATCATGTAATCATCAAATTGCTAACTTGGTTTGTCCCCCTGGACTCTGTGGCTTAACAAAATACCCAATTAACAACTGGGGGTAAAGATAATTCTTTGCTCTTATCAGAGAGGTTACATTTCTGACACTTGGCATATTGCAGTTAACACCTGATATCAGGTCCCCTCCCTGTTGTGAACAGTTTCACCTGCTATTTTTTGAATAGCAAGTATAGTTAAAGGCAAAGATAAACAGACAAAGCGACACAAATACAATCCTTACTCCCCTGGGGCATCTGTTGTTTTAAAAAAACTATCTCACCCATCAAAGATCTGGATCTGGATTTTATTTTTTTTGTGGGAAGCCTTTTTTTCCCTTAGTATTTCTTAGTATTTCTGTGCTTTGAGATTTAGCTCAATTAACAGCAAACCAAAATGTATTCGCTGTACCACCATGTAGGAAGTTAGCACCCACCCCTCTCCTAGAAAAATGAAATATCCTAGGAAATATTAATAAGGCAGACTATTTCCCCCTAAAAAGAGTAGAAACTCAAGAGCAGAAACTCACCTCAGAAGCAGAAACTCACCCCCACCTTTGTTAATGGGTGGGCCATTAAGGCCTGGGCCAGAATACTTTACAATCATAACAAAGATCTCCAGGTAAAGCTATAGCAATTGTTCAAAAGTCCTTTTCAGTGCATCATCATCCAGCAAGGCTCAACCAAGCCTGGAACTCAGGACAGCCTACAGAGTTGCCCCTGCATGGCCCCATGGGAGTCTGACAACCAATCAGAATACAAGCTCCAATTCGAATCCCAACAAAGGTTATACAACCCAGGCACTCTCAGCATATCAGTCCTTCTTGATCTTTTCCTTCACCTTGAAGGATGTGATCATCCTTTTCACTTTGGAGCTTCAAGCCATGTGGTCCTGTCCACCATTAAACCTTCCAAACAGCCTCCATGTTTCCAGTGTCTTTTTCCCCACTTGGAACTGAACCAGAAAGATATTTCTTCCAACAACCAAAAGCTTTCTTTGCCCAGCAAACTTTTGTTCAAGATAGAGAGACCACTTCATACTTTTCACCCTTCCAGTATTAATCCTAAAAATGCCATGGACTTTTTTTTGGTGGGAGTGGTGGAACATGGATATGCAGTGAAGAAATTCACATTTTCATGACATTCTATCCTTTTGTTTTTCCGCTATTGAGTGTACAGCCTATTGTTATATTTAAGGAATTTAAGAAACATACATCCAGCCGTCCACTTTTGGTCCCACAACAACCCTAATAAATAGTTTAAATAGGAAGAAAGTGATAGTTCACAGTAAAATCAAAATCCTTTATTAGGTATAATTGTGTATATTTGCATATGTACCTTTGGAGCAGAATGACTTTTGTGATTCTGGAAAGTCTTTTAATATCTATGTTTTGTGTTATAGATTTCTCTGTGTCTTTCTGTGAGTTGGACTCAAAAGGTTCCACCCTATCTAGGAAGGTTTGATCTCTCTGGTTCTTTCATCCTATTGAGCCAGAGGACATTACACAGTCCCATAATTAGAAGCCTGATCATTCAGAACTGGTGTCAGAGATAAGGGATCTCCATCATTCAGCCCTTCACTGAAGCCCCGCACACCTTTTGTTCCTGGGAGCCACCTCTGTGAGGGATTAGTGGGTCTTTGAAGCCTTCTCTGAAGCCCCTGTTCATCTTTTGTTGCAGACCACAAAACATAGATTCTTAAACATCAAACATCTGCAGGCATTAACAGTTAATTAGCACTGCAATTTGCTTTCTGCAGACAGGCAGATTTTAACTGGCAAGCGCCATTGTAAGGCTGGGTTTGGAATTGTTAGGCCTAGGGCTCCAATGGTGGGCATTGTTTGAGAAGTGATTCGAACTGACAGTTCTGGAAGCTCTGGCACCTTGCTTCAACACTGGAGGAGTTGGGTCGCCTGCTGGAAAGGGGTGTGTAAAGCTCACCACCGAATCTGGGCACTCACCCACATCAGAGAACTTCCATGTCATGCCCTGCCTTCCCACTGCATTCTTCCAATGTTGAAGAAGTCATACTTTAAAAGTTGCAAGAAGGGGGAAATTTCTTATTTCAGGCATATTTGTGGATACTTATCCAATAAATCACGGAAATATCACAGCCTCAGTGCTCCGTTTTCTAATTTACACTTTCCTTTCTACAACTAGATGATTACACTCAGGGCAGTTCATAGTTGTACAGAAAAATTCCATTGCAAATTATAACAAATCTGGAATGTCATTGAACTATATTAATAAAACAGCAAACCAGCATCTAAATCAAAGGTGTTTTTGTAATTGTAATTCTGCACAACATACTTGCCCATGAGTTATTCAACCCAATGTTCTGGTTTTGCAAAATCATATGGGAATCATATATTTATTGCGTGGCTTAAATATATGCACTAGGCTAAAATGCAGCAGGCCAACTTGTGATTCAGTGCGGGATGCAAAGTCAAGCTATGGATTGTGCAGAAGGGGGAAATTTTCTGTTCTTTATATCTACTGACTCTTCTCCTAACGATGCAATGGTAAGGTCACACAGGCGAAGCATGAAGTTTTTCATTATTGTGGCATTAGCATTCAACCGAGATGGCAAATTATCCAATGCACACTAGAATAAAAAGACGACTGACACATTTTTAAAAATGCATTTAGTAATTAAGTGATTATCATCATTCATCAGTATAAAAAAAAAGCCAGAGAAATGACACTTATAGAATCTGTGTGTATATATACATACAGAAACATACACACACACACACAAAACATATAGAGTACACAGAGAAAGCTCACATTAAGTATATTTTGGCACAATTTCTTCAATTTTCCTGTTTTTTTTTCTGGGTATTGGTCTCTTAATAAGAGCAGTAGGTCCCCTAAGTCCTTCCTAGAAATAGAGACGTGTGATCCTTTCTAATCTTATAAACAGTACAATAATACATGAGATAATAGGTTCAGTATCATCATGAGCACATAGGATTTCAATAGGCTAGACCAGGGGTATCAAACTGAAGGCCCGTGGGTCGCATCCGGTCCATGGGATGCTTAGATCTGGCCCATGGGGCCACCCAGGGAAGGACCGTCCTGCAGTGCCTCTGCCAGCAAAAACAGAAAATACAATTTTTAACTCATGTTTTCATTGTTAAAAATTTACAAGTAGGCATGCTGAGGGGCTAACAATGTGACCCTAGACATGTTTACTAAGGAGTATGTTCCATTCTGTTCCATGGTATGATACTACTGGTTTGTGGTCTAAGGGAGTTATGTGACATATTTTACATAAGATGGTCTACTGCAGGGATGTCCAAGCTTGCCAACCTTAAGACTTGTGGAATTCCACTTCTAGAATTCCCCAACATGAATTGGAGAATTCTAGGAGTTGAAGTCCATGAGCCTTAAAGTTGCCAAGATTGGACACCCCTGTTCTACTGTCTGAAAGGCTGTCCCAGCCAAGGCCAATTTAAAAGTTCAGAACTATAATAAGGAAAAATAGAAATCGTGCTGTTCACCATGCTCACAGCAATCACTTAGGTTTTGAACTGAACTGCTGTTCACCTCTAACCGTCTTAATCCAACTGACTATGGATAGCCAGAGTACAGTTCTATTTAGATTATGGAATTACATCCATATGTCCATGTATACCTATAATTTAGCTTACATTGTTTTTGGGAAACACTTGCTCTAGTTTCTACTGATTCTCTTCTGGTGATGCTTAAATGGTCACCAGATACAAATTCTACTGGAAAAAGTAATAATAAAAGGAAAAAAGGAAGTGCATTTTCAAGGGCTCCCCACTCCTGTAAGACATATGAATGCACTGATAAAACATGTTGTTATGAATGTATCTGCTCAAACTTTTTAAAAAAATATCCAGATATAATATTGTGTTTGCTTGCCAATGAGGATGTTTCTTCCCACACATGCATTCCTGGATGATATCTCCAAATCCAGCTGCATTCCTTTAGGACCACAGATGAGAGAGAGAGAAAACGAGAAAACGATTGAGCTCTTGAACCATTCTACCCATGGGGCTCGATGGGCTGGGAGAGGTACATATTTCATTTGCCCATTTCCAGCCTGGTTTTAGAGCTTTCCAGTGCTGCTGAATTGGGTGTCTAGCAGATAAGTTTACCTGTAATTTCTCCATCATTGCTGGAGGAAGCTGCTCATTCTGGTGAAGAAGGTCCTGTGAAAGCAGAAAGATAGGCTATGTCCACACAAGACGCTTAGCCTGCTGATGTTTTCTGAGTTTGCGAGAAACACTGAACAATTAATCAGACAGACTGCATTCAAGCAAGATGCGAAGAGGGAAACAAACAAACAATTCAATGCTATCCAAATTTTGCACATTGTACAAATGCAACAACTAGGTCTTTCCATTTGTTTGGCTGATTATATTATGCAGACTGAAGCAAACATGATGAATCCAGGATATAAGCTACAAGCCAATATCCCCGAGGACTTGATTGTTGTACAGTGATGTTGGACTCATCAACATGGCACATAACACATTCCCCAAATTGTCCTAGTTATTTTCTTTATTACTTTGCTCCTGTCCGCTGCCTTAATCAGATTCATTTGGTAATGAGTTTGAATGAGCTATCAAATAGAATGAGTTTTGGCTTTGTTGCCTGTTTTAGATCTGTTGGCATATATATTAAAGGAATTCAAAATTTGAAAGGACCTGAGCAACTCTCCATCTAGAGTTGTGATTAAAGAAGTGGTACCATTGAAAGAGGGAAGAATCCATTCAGCCAGAATCAGATCAAATCAGCAAAGAATGAATGCCTAGATTTTGCTCCTAGCATTCATTTTCCTACAAAACTGTGAAATGGTAAACAACCACAATTCCTGAACCTGCATAGTGAGTGGGCATGCAATAATGAATTTGGAAGAAAATGTAAACCAATACATTAGGCACTATACTGTATTACATACTATATAATGCTATATTTTTACAGTAATAATGGTAATAGCCCTCTGTATGATCGAAGTTTTCAAAACCTATTTTTTCTACATTTAAAACTCTATGGATGACTAGTGGCCATCCTGAAAACAGACAATATTCTACCCTATTTATCTGTCAAACAGCAATTGTGTTTGGATCTATTTGGAGAAAGGAATGTCATATGTCATGAAAAAATGCTGTGGTGTTGGCCTTGCCTGGAGACCAAATATTAAATGTGGCTTTTTTCAGGTAGGACCTTTGAACCTTCACATTGCAATGGAGATTGTATTGATTGGCACCTTGTTGTTCTTCCATAGTTGAGTTCAAGATGACATCTTGATGACTCACATGCTGTCTTCCATTGAAACACAACTTCTGAGAGTGGACCAACTTGTTCCCCTTGGTATTGTGTTGGGTCTGAGTGGTTTGGATTACATTATAATGTTGCTGTTGTTGTTGTTTTGTCTTTTAAACTATTTCTATTTATAGTCTGTTCCATTTTACTGAATGTCTATATTCTCACAATATTCCCAAATCTAGATCTACTTAGCAACAGGATGGTAGGCATGCTCTTCTTCAGACCCTGCCTTGATGACAAGCCTTTGTTAGGTTCTTCAAATTGTAGGATTCAAGAAAAGAAGATAGGAAATGCATTCAGTTGCTGGGGGTTGGGAGTATCACATTGGGAAAAACTACTTCTTTATCTGGGAATGAATGCTAATGTCTCTCTTCCTCCTGAATGGACAGTTATGATTATATGAGAAGTACATAATCCCTCCGTATCTTGTTTCACATTGTTTTAGAGTTGATCCCAAATATGAGTTGTTTTAAAGCCATTTTTGTTCGCTTGAAAAAACTGATCCTTCCCTAGCAATATATTGCTTTAGTAGAAGAATCAAGCCACAAGATGGTGCTGCACTCTACATTTTTATGATTTTAAAAAAAACCTGGAATGGAGTAAAATACAAGCTAGAGTTTAATAGTAGTCATCGATTTTTTTTTTTTTTTGCAGTGATTTTAATAGTGGAACAAAAATCCAGCCTTCCTTCTCTCTCCATATAAAAGTAAACAATAGGTGAGACTGTTGGAAGAAATATCTTTCTGGTTCAGTTCCAAGTGGGGAAGAAAGACACTGGAAATATGGTGACTGCTTGGAATGATGGTTTAATTGTGGACAATTAAAGAATTGATTAATTGGAGCTCCAAAGTGAAAAGAACAACCACATGCTTCAATATGAAGGAAAAGAAAGAAGGGCTGATATGCTGAGTGTGCCTGGGTTTTAAACCCTCTGTTGGGATTTGAATTTGAGCTTGTATTCTGATTGGTTGCCAGACTCCCACGAGGCCATGCAGGGGCAACCTTGCTGGATGATGCACTGAAAGGGCTATAGTTTTAACTGGAGATCTTTGTTATGTAAAATAGGCTGGCCTAGGCCAGAATAATGGCCCATTAGCAAAGGTGGGGGGGGCTGAGTTTCTGCTTCTGAGTTTCTACTCTTTTTAGGGGAAATATTCTGCCCTTTTAAGGTATTTCCTAGGATGCTTCATTTTTCTAGGAGGGGGTAGGTGCTAACTTCCCACAGGATAATTGAGCCAAAGGAGTCAACACAACTTGAAGACACAATTAATTTTAGAGCACCGGGAATAGAACTTTTAAATTTCCACTGAGCAATGAGGATCATTAGGAGATTCTAAGCGGTGGAAACACTGACTTTTACCAAGGCAAGAGTTTTTTAAAACAAGTCTGTTGAACAAAGCATAATGGCTTGGTTTGTATATAATGCTAAATACTAATGAGTGAGGTCATGTCAAGTTGAAAGCAGACCAACCGCACTAGGCTTAATGGCTTCATGTTGTATGAACCACAGCAATCTTCCAGTCTAGGCTATCTCAAAGGAGTATTCTAAAAATAAAAGAGGAAAAGGTTATACAGCTCTCTTGAGCTTTGTGTTGGAGAGAGGAGGCAATACTATTATTATTATTAGAAGGACTAGGTAGGAGGATTATTTTATACAAAGTGTTACTGAGACAGCAACAACACAACGAGACAGGTTGTTTTAGGGTTCCTCCTAGACAATATATTTTCCCTTCCAACAATTCCAGAGGTATCTGTCACTGTGCAGGAATTCTCATTGATTTATTGATTATAGGTGCACCTTTCCTATCCTTCATGGAGTTGAGGGCATCATACATGGTTCTTGTCCTCTTTGCACTTTACCATTACACCAATTTGACTCTGAGGTGTGTGTTTAGACTGGAAATGGATGATTAGATAAAAGCTGCATATGTTCCAGGCTTGAACAAAATTCCATCCGGATCAGTGATCTTCACCTTGCTAAGATATAAAGATAGTGGCAACCCTGAAGCCTCCAAAATGGCTCCAGCTTGCAAAACTCCAACTTGCTTCCAAGCACCTACAGTATGTCCTGAAAAATGGAGTTTGGCCAGCAGAAAAAGCTACACCAAAATATACGCATATGTATCCGTGTTATCATATATTTTGGTTCATAGATCATATGAAGCTTGAATATGACTTAATAAGTATTGTTAAGCCTGGATTCCCCAACGGGTGTTAAGGAAAACAAACTAAACAGAACGTGCAGTGAAGTCAGATAGGAAGACAGGTAAATGTGTGAGATAAGTTTTCTAGTTAACACGCAGTAAAAATACAGATACGCTTGTGCTATCAAAAATATTGTTTATTCCATTTAAGAATTATAGCATAGTCAAATAAACGGTCCATTAGTCATATATCAATTTCAGTCAAGTCTTGTCGGGGATACTCTATTTGCAAAGTCCGTGTTGAGTAGCCAATGTCAGTACACTTACAATAAATCAGTCCAATCTTTATCTTCTCTCCGTTGAGAAATATCAACACTCCTTTTTCTCTCCCCGTTCCAGCAAGAACGCAGTCATCAATTCATCCAGTAATTAGGGATCTTCAAGCCAGAGAGAGCGAGCTGCAATTGCCTCGCTTCTTATATAGTGCTTTTACAACCACACCCTTAATTACATTCTTGCTGTTAAAGTTACACACACTTTAACTAACAAACCATGATACCATATTTATTATTTTTACCCAAAACAGTTAGGGTAAACAATGTTATCCCTAACAAGTATGACTCAAATATGTCAGTTTAGTTTAACACTAGTTTACAAATAACACTAAGCCGTAAGCCATAGTTTAAGAACCACAATATCAATGTCCCCACGTTTTGCGCTCAGCTAAATATGAACCACCATGATATGGTTTAGTAGGGTATGTGAATCCGTGTGAACATGACAGTAAATCAAGTCTTTATCTTCAATAGGTCAGTGAAAATGTAAAAAGGATTTGTAATAGCTATTTTACCTCATGACTTTCACTGCATCTGAAATATACCAGCACATTTCTATTAGGTGTAATATAAATCTATTGAAACGAGGCTTCTCCGTCTAACAGATATATTGCAGTATCTTTCATACAACATAAACATCTAAAGCAGAGCCATAGTTAACAGCTTCCATAGGAATAAGAAAGAAGAGTCCTGTTTCATGCATAGAGGGTCATTTGTAAATAAATGTCTTCGCAAAGGCTCTTTCGCTCTAGAAATCATAGATGTCAAAGCCTTGGCAATTTTAAGACTTGTGGACGTCAACTCCCACACTTCCTCAGCACAAGTCTTAAAGTCTCCAAGGTTAGATATCCCTGCTATAAATGCTCAGATTGTATGGACACTGGATGTGGGGTGAAAGCTATCATAGCTACAATATTGGAGGTAAGATGTATAGTGTGTGTGTGTGTAGGTAAAAGCTTTTGGATAAGACCGTTTTCTAAAACCTGGAGCTTTTTGTTCTGAGAGAGAGAGAGACATTGCCATATTAAGATTAATTATTTTCCTTTGAATTTGCTCTTGAATGGCTCATTAGATTTGCTGTGTACTAAATAGATTTTTTCCCCAGAAATGAGCCAGGTGGATTATTAGCATTTATACTAAATAAGGACATGCTCTGTAACTTAGATACAACTCTCTCGCTTGGGAGCATTCAAATCAGCCATACTATCGCAAATTATTTGGGATTCAAACTCTTAATGAAAGTATCTCCTTATCGTTACAGATTAGCTCTTGCAAAGAAGATGAAGTTGCAAATTAAACTGCACTCCTATATTCCACTCACCTGGGAGTAATTCCCATTGAATTTAATGCATTAACATCTGAATAAGCATATATAGGATTATCAGTACCAGAGGAGCCATCTTCTTCAGGATATACAATGCACTGGGGTTGGGTTTGTACGAAGTTAGCACCCACACCTCTCTTAGAAAATTCAAATATCCTAAGAAATATTAAAAGGCAGAATATTTCCCCTAAAAAGAGTAGAAACTCAGAAGCAGAAACTCAACTCAGAAGCAGAAACTCACCCCCACCTTTGTTAATGGGTGGGCCATTAAGGCCTGGGCCAGAATACTTTACATAACAAATATCTCCAGGTAAAGCTATAGCAATTGTTCAAAAGTCCTTTTCAGTGCATCATCATCCAGCAAGGCTCAACCAAGCCTGGAACTCAGGACAGCCTACAGAGTTGCCCTAGCATGGCCCCATGGGAGTCTGACAACCAATCAAAATACAAGCTCCAATTCAAATCCCAACAAAGGTTCTAAAACCCAGGCACTCTCAGCACCTCAGCCCCTTTCTTGATCTCTTCCTTCACCTTGAATCCTTCCTTTTCACTCTGGGGCTCCAGGCCATGTGGTCCTGTCCACCATTGAACCTTCCAAACAGCCTCCATGTTTCCAGTGTCTTTTTCCCCACTTGGAACTGAACCCAGAAGGATATTTCTTCCAACAGGTTAAAAAAGAAAACATTCGGAAAGGATTCCAAGCCTTCAGCTTTTCAGTTAAGGGATTTACAGTTCAATGGCTAAGGAAATAATATTGAAGCAAGATTAGACACAATGCCATTCAGGAAAGAGATCTGCAAATAAAAGCTGGTCATTAAGTAAATTTTAAAAGTGCAAACTTTGGGGTATGGTGGACGATTAATGACCATTTCTGCTGAGCGCAGAAATCCAAATCAGGAAGCAGAGGAGCAAACCCAAAAACCAATGAATCACAATAAAAAGTTGATAGTCTGCAAGTGTCTAAGAGGGCCACAATGCAGTACAAGACAGTGTCTACTGAGGGATGTATCATCAAGAGAGGTAAAGTCATTTTTTGTACTGGGGAGGGGGTCTTGCAGTCAGGGTTTTATGTGACGTTTTGCCCTGCCTTTTTCTATGCCAGGCCTTTGACCTTTTAATCCCCCTGAAATAATCCAGCCCTTCCTTGTCTCGATTTGTTTTTTGACCTGATATGGTTTAAAGCTTCTGAAGCAACCGGAGGTGTCTCGACTCTATTTTGGCTCTCTGGCACTTACATACCAGCAGTTGTAGTGAACCTGATGAAATGAAACCAAAAGATTTACTACTACAGGTTGCTCTTAAGCTGAAGCTTTTTGCATGCTTTTCAAAGAATCCATGTTTCGTGACTTTTCTGATCAGCCAACTATCTGATACAGTGTGTTTGTCAGAAGAAAGAGACAGCCTCTCAAAAACTATGTATATTTAAGTGTTTTATTATTATCTGCTCACAACAATGTGATGTCCCCGATGCCAGTTCTTTAGCTGGTGCTGGCCTTCATACCCACCGAGTTCTTCCTAGGATGTCATAATGTATTGGCATAATATATGTGCAGATCTAAGCAGCATGGTCTTTTGCAACTAACATGTGGAAATGTTGTCAATGCACAGATTTTCTAAGCACCGTCCAACATTTTTTGGTATGGCACCCAGTGTGCCAATAACCACTGGGACTGCCCTAGCTGATTTATCCAGTTTTCTGTTTCAATTTTCAGATCTTGATACTTTGTGGTTCTCTCCAATTCTTTGGCTTCTATTTGACTGTCCCCTGGTAAGAGGTTGAGACTCTAGAAAAAGTGCAAAAGGTGATTAGGGGACTGGAGGCTAAAACATATCAAGAACGGTTGCTGGTATTGGGTATGTCTAGTTTAATGAAAACCAGACATGATAGTAATCTTCCAATATCTCAGGGGTTGCCACAAAGAAGATGGAGTTAAGCTATTCTCCAAAGCACCAGAAAGCAGGACAAGAAGCAATGGATGGAAACTAATCAAGGAGAGAAGCAACTAGAACTAAGAAATTTCCTGACAGTTAGAACAGTTAATCAGTGGAACAACTTACCTCCAGAAGTTGTGAATGCTCCAACACTGGAAGTTTTTAAGAAGAGATTGGACACCCATTTATCTGAAATGGTATAGGGCAAGGGTCTTCAAACTTGACAGCTTTAAGACTTGTAGACTTCAACTCCCAGAATTCCTGAGCTAACATGACTGGAGGAGGAATTCTGGGAGTTGAAGTCCACAAGTCTTAAAGCTGTCAAGTTTGAAGACCCCTGGTATAGGGTCTCTTGCCTAAGCAGGGAGTTGGACCTCCAAGGTCCCTTCCAACTCTGTCATTCTATTCTATTGCTGCATCAATTATCTTCTTTTTATTATTATTATTACTATTAACTATCTGGGATAATTTCTTCAGCTCAAGTGTAATTTGAGTGAATTAACGAATGGTGCATTGAATGGAGTCAGGAGAGCATAAATTTCAGCCCCAAGGTCGGCATGCCTCAACCTGGCACCTTCCAGATGTGTAAACATCACCCTTCTAAACATTCTACATCCTAACACATTTGGGAGGTGCCAGTTGGGAAAGGCAGCCTTACACAAATAGAAACTTTATGCACATTGGTTTGTAATCAATGAACCTAATTTTGTTTTTGTTTTAATGCTACTGTGCATGGAAAGAGGAATCATCTGAAGGAGTTGCAGTGTTAGGAAAGGGTGGGTGACTTTTTCTGTCCCAGATGCAATCTTATCCTTTCTCCAAATATGGTATGAAAAAAACAGGGCATGAGATAATTTGGCCTGCTTGCAGACTTTGACACTTTCTTCCTCTTCATATTGTACGATTATGTTTCTATTAAGTCACTATTTATGGGGCAAGGGGATGGAAACTGGGCTTACACAACAACTCCCAACTTAAGTCAATTCACCATTCCAGCTGAGAATAAATGGCCATATTCATACTTGCCATACTTACTGGCAGACTTACCAGTGCCATCAACTTCATCTTACGGAAAATATTCAACTGATGGGTTGGAAGAATATAAACAAGCATGCTCCAACCAATGCATTGTCCCTTTCTTTGAAAAGTGCCTTTTTGATGCTTTTAATACATCTCAGTCCTTGCAATAAGAAAAAAAAAATACACGTCTGCTCTACTAAAGCCAGCTGTGATAGAACTTGCACATTTATGGTGAAATGAGAGAGATGACTCACTGGGACGAGGAGAGAATTCTAACTCCTCTTAAACTCCATCTTTTAAAAGTGGAAGTAAATTGACTCAGCAGTGTAAGAATGCAGGATTGTGGTGGTTTGAGAGAATGGCATCAAAAACATGTGGAAATATCTTTAATTAAAGAGAAATAGAGCTAGCAATAGCAATAGCACTTATATACTGCTCCACAGTACTTTACAACCCTCTCTAAACAGTTTACAGTCAGTATATTGCCCCCAAACAATCTGGGTCCTCATTTTACCCACCTCGAAAGGATGGAAGGCTGAGTCCACCTTGAGCCTGGTGGGATTCGAACTGCCAAATTGCAGGCAGCCGGCAGGCAGATGTAGCCTGCAGTACTGCATCCTAACCACTGCGCCACTGTGGCTAGCTTATTATATAAACCAGGGGTGTCAAACTCGCATCGTCACGGCATCGTCACATGATGTATCACGGCTTTCCCCCCCCTTTGCTAAACTGGGCATGTGCGTGGCCAGCGCATGATACATCTGGCCTGTGGGATGTGAGTTTAACACCCCTGATATAAACATTAAGACTTCTACAGGCTTCCGCAATAAATCTGATCATATTCATAGGCAATCCCTTATGACTTAAGATAATTATTGGTTGAGATTGGAAAAACTGACATGTCTATTGGTTTCCAAATAATTCCTGATGGGAAAATCTCCTAATCATACTCAAGAAAACGGATCCCAATTTTGCATCATATTATCGTTTCTGACTGGGATATCTTCTTGTGCTTTGAAAAAAAAAAACCATAATCATATTCCAGAAATTTAAATGCCTCAGCTTGCAATTCACTAAGTCCGTAGTGGGATTCTGGATTCGTTTGACTGTGAAGTTTACAGAGAATTTTATTAAAAAGAATAAATTTTCATAAAAATGCCTACTTACAGCACTCTTTTAGTAAACATTTGCTCAGGAGAAAATTTTGTTGGATGACACCAGATAGTCTGGAGAACTGTTGTAACTATACAGAAGATGTTGGGCTAGGAAGATCTAGTTTCATTTTCCTATTCAGCCATGGTAATAGAAAAGGAAATGGACAAATCCAGTTTCCTTGGGAAAATACTGAATTACTTTTCAATTTCAGCAGATGGCATTGTAAACCTTACAGTTCAAAAGCAACACAAAACTCAGCAGGCAGGCAACTTCGATAATCATTTTCATAAAATTGCTCACCACAGTGTTTAAGTCAGACATTATGTCAAGAGCAGCTTTTTTCTGGACGCAAGAAACTTCAAGCAAACCTTTTTAACCTTTGGTGGCAAATCAAACAAGTCTGTTTTAACATTTGACCTCTTTGGGCAAAACAAACCTTGTCTTACAAAATAAAACTAAGCATGCCTGGTTAATTAACTCATCTCAATGCAAGGTTTTGCTTCACTGACTTAACTTCAGGAATGCAGAGTTGTTTCGTTGGCTTCAGGGGAATCTTAAAGTGGGTAGAATAGTATTCTGTAGGGATAAACCACAGTGATCTAATGGTCCTTGCTAACGAAGCCTCCTTTCATATTGTTAAATATAGGTTTATCTGGATATTAAGTGTCTTGATCTCCAGCATGATTCCCTTACAGCTTCTATCCAACATTAGATCTCTGCATCCTAAACGACTTTCAGCAACATTTCAAGAAAGTCTGGCAAGAAAATCAAGTGACTTTATGTTCAATCTCTTGCAGGATTTTGGAAATCTGCTCAGTGGTGAAAGGTAATACAAGCGTTCACATAATCCACTAACATCATATGAAACAGCAGATTAGACTGTTTTCCACTGAGACCTTAGCATTGTTATTGCCATATATTTCTTCCTCTAGTCAAGCTTATTCTGTGCTATCATATTAAGAATGTACGATGTTAATCAACATCTATGAAACTTCCAGTAGCTTATATATGTGCATATAATCTGCTTCTTGTCATCTTAATGATGCAAGGGATATTATTTTCAGCAAGCAATGGTGAAGTTCTTTTCTTTTTTTCCCCAGGATATGTGACCAGGAATTGTGCATTCTAAGGCAAATAAAGTCTAAAATTGAGTGGGAAATTGCCCATTCTTTCCCTTCCTCTCCTTAGTATTAAGAACGTTTATATATTAACATTCTTGTTAATGTTTATATAATGAATATTCAAATAGCCTTTAAATATTACATCTTACTTCTCATATCTAGTATGGACTAGGCTTGTATAGGATGTGATTCCTCGCAGCTTTTTTCCTCCCTATATATATATCTGTTGTATGATTCATCACTGACAGTCCTTCAAAGATAAGAGACAAATGACACCCATATTACTTGCTGTCTTGCCTTACTGAAGGAAACACATCTGTTTTAAAGATATACTCTAAAACAGTGGCCCTCAAACCTTTGGACACCAGGGAGGAGTTTTTCCATGGACTGGGGGGAGGGGCATGGTTTTGTGTGCTGTCTGGATCCCATGCCTGCGAAGATGGGGCTTCTGCATTCACATGTACGGACTGGTTACTGGCAGGCCACGGACCAGTGCTGGTTCATAGCTTGGGGGTTGGGGACCCCTGCTTTAAAACCTTCACCATAGGCAAAACAGCTCCAGAACAAGTATAACTTAAACCTATAACATAAATGAACAGTTACTCTAGCAATTAAATCTTAACTTGGTTAAAAATGGAAACAACAGAAGTACCTTTTTTTCAATATTACATTTGCATAAAACAAGGCTTTATGCTTGCTTTTCATTAAAAATAAAAAGTAGCCTGAAGGGTTTACCATTGTCACAACTTTAGGTAACTATATTTATTTTTGTGAGTCTAACTTTAATAAAGCAGTCAAACTTAACAAGAAATAGCATGAGCCTTCCTTCGTTTGTTTGTTTTTTCCTTTTAATAAAGGACTTTAACCAAAAAAAAAGTTGGTTTTTTTTTTTGAGAATATAAAAAAAATCTATTGAAACAAACAAACAAAAAAAAACACCACTCCGCATTCTGGAAGTTCTCTTTACAATACTGCTAAACAAAGAAATAGATCACTTTCCCAGTAACTCTTCTAAGAAACTAATTGGATAGGATAGAGAGGAACAAGGGAGAAGTTATTAGCAATGTATTTACAATTTTAATGTTTTTATCATTATCATCATCATCACAGAACAGAGTTGTTTTTTCTTGTTGGTTCATTTAGAAAGAGGTACAACTTAAGCCAGTAGTAAAGTCAGTAAACAAAAATTTTACTGAAATAGTTCAATAACACAGATATGGGATTTTTGTTTTAAGTGTAAAGCTAATGTCATACATGAGAAAAATGGACAGATTTTTCCCCTCCCCCCGACTAATATGGGTACAATAAATATGGAGTTGTACATAACTGAATCTGTACATACAAACTTCGCCCCACAGCCATAAAAATCTACATTTAACAGTGCAACATATAATTTAATCATTTCATTTGACATAAGATTTTTTTTTTACTTACGAAACAAAAGTAACTACTCAGGTTTAATGTACATATAATATATAATTTTGACAATCTGTACAGTTTTCTAAACATAAAACACAAAAAAGGCACAATTGTCTATACAACATGTACAAAAAAAATGGCCGGAGCTGACAAGAAACAACAATTATTGGTCAAGAGTTCATGATTGCACGAAGATTAGTAATGAGTTTGTGTCAGAAAATATGTGCTTTAAGTAAAAGGGAGGTTTGCAAAGAAACCTAGTAAGTGTTACTTTAAAAAAAACATACATACAAAACAAAACACCCGTAACCCCACACACAACCCAACATGAAACCAAAACACCCTAGGTTGCAATTACTAGTCTGTCCTCATCATCACTGCTGCCATCGCTCAAGTCGACCTTTGGCAGCCTTTTTGGCCGATGGAATTCTTTATCCTGAGGGACCATCTGATGTCCGGGGGAACTGGATAAAATGTCTGAATTCACTTTTGCAGGAGGCTCCGACCCAGAAGACTGTCCCACCCGAACAGCACTAATATTGCACTTTGGTTTTTTGGGACTCTCCAAGTCAGAACTTTCAGAGTCCGGATTATCCGGGATATCACGCCGTCGATAGTCCCTTGCAGGGCCCGTATCCAATCGATTTTCGATGCTGTACCGCTTGTCGGCCGGTGCCTTCTGAGAAGATGGAGCACTGCCAATCTGAGCTGGGTCCGGAGTAGCTAAGCTTCCAGAACCCTGGTCTTGGAACGTTTCACAAGTGTTGTTTCTGGAGGCTGGTGGTTCTACAATCCCCTGATCCTCTGTAGTCTTAGGGCTCACCGGAGGAGCTAAAGTTGGCAGTGCTATGTTTAATATTTGCAGGCCCGGAATGTGTGCCTGAGGACTAGAGGTGCGCTGAGAGGAAGGGTTTGCAGTCAATACTTGTAACCCTACGGCATTGAGCGTTAATCCCGAATGGTGTAACTGTGGTGCTAGGCCGGTGCCAGCCAGGCCTAAGATATTCACCGTTTCCATGCTCAGGGATGGAAGAGGCTGCAGGGCTGGTGCACTCAGACTCTGGATGCTTGGCACATTAATTTGGCCTATCGGGATACAGGGAACCATGCTGTTCACTTCTGCTATACCCAGGTGATTTGCAGTGCCGGAGACTGCACAGGCTGGATTGCCAAGAGCACTTGTAGTTCTGTGGATCACGCTGACAGCAGGAATGGTGAGCTGCACTGGCCCAGCTGGAATGGGTAGAAAAGTAGAGTAGGTGGCTAAGCCAGCAGGTACCACGTGGATCCCCCCCACTGGAACCACTCCATAGGGACTCTTGGTTTGTTGTTGAGAATGCAAGGGGAGGTGGCTGAACAGATGAGTCTGGGGAGGTCCTAATTTCATGGTTTGTTGGTGTTCTCCATGCTTTTGCTCTTGCGTCTCTGCAAAAGGGGATGCCACTGAAGAAACAGCCATTGTAGTTTGTGTACTCTGGTCTATGGGTACAGAAGGAAGTCTAACAGAAGCTGTGCTCTGCACAAGAAAAGAGAAAGCATGAGAAAAGCGGTTACGGTAATAATACTGAAATATGCATCTTAGGCTGAAATGCATACAATTTGATCCAGTTGTGAGACCTAAGTTTCAGTTCTTCAATGTTTTAGACCAGGGGTGTCCAACCTTGGCAACTTTAAGACTTGTGGACTTCAACTCCCAGAATTCCACAAGTCTTAAAGTTGCCAAGGTTGGACACCCCTGTTTTAGACTAAAAACAAGGGTGGAGCTCCTGGTCATTTGATTTCAAATTAATTTTGAGAATCCCAAAATATCCTCTCCTGTTTCTACAATTGATACATGACTGAACTCTATTCAAAGCTCTCAATATTCAAAATTCTTAGTGAAAAAGTTACATTAACCAGGACGTATTATTTTTCTGAAGAATTATCCAGGCAATATGGCCTTGTAGGTGGTATTAAAAATAATCTTATGATATTTCCAATGGTACCAGTGACAACCTGTGTCAAGATTGTAGCACTGTTCAGGCATTCAGAAACCAAAACAACCACAACATGAGCACTTCAATTAAATCTTCTCTGCTGAGGTAATTTAAATGAAGTTGGTTTCTCTACAGGCAACTGCACATCCAAGGTAGAAAGTGCCATGGAATTGAGCAGAAGAACCGCCCAATGATATCCAAACTGAAAATAAACATTTTAATGTTAAAATCAGTCTAAATAGGGCTCAGAAAATAATTTAAACAATAATAATACCAATGACAACATTTCTATTAAATTTAGAGGTGACCCGACTTCAGAATAACTCTGGGCAGCTTAATTTAACAAAAATAGAAAACGATATGAAAATGTTCATCTATGTCCAGGCAGGCCACACTCCATGAACATAACTGAAGGTCCTCTACGACCACCGCTACCCCTAAGGCCTTGAAGAACAGCCCAAGTTATAAAACATCATCAGGGTGGGAACTACATAGATCTCTTGAGAAATTTCATTCAAAGAGTGTAGCACCACAACAGTGAGGGCAAGTTTCCTGGATCCCAATGGATGACATTGTTTAATTGAGGGGATTTGGAATTCACCAATTCTGGCTGATGGATAAAATCTGTCTGAGAAATAAATTGCCTCTGTGCCATGAAGGATATATTAAAGGTGATAACATTGAATTGTATACAAATATAGGATATGGCCTTGTTTTAAAGCATCTTGCTAAAAATGGACAATAGCAACCAGCTGACAGATTTATTTTTTGTATTCACAGTCAGAAGAAGGCTTCTTAAGGAGGACCTCCAAGATTTGTTATCTTGAAGAGGGCAGCAAAACACATGTCTAGGTCAGTTGAGTGAGTTAATCTCTTTCAAAATGCTGTTAAATTCCAAAATGGATGAAAGTCAAGAAATACTGGTTGACAATTCATCCAACATAGTGGCCAGATCCTCAGTTCACAATAACCAAATCTGATGTAAAGCCAGACTAGAAAGCATTCCAGAAAACTAAATGTGGAAGTTTGCTATTATTAATACTGCCACAAAATAAGTAAAATAATGAACTTCTGTAATTCTAATTACAGTACCATGACTCTTATATCAAATGTTTTTCAGTTCTTTCTGAAAACCAGGGAACCAAATGGGCTTAGCCTGCAGCGTTTGGCAAATACGTCTTTAGTCCTCTTCTGTACATCGTTTCATGGTTAGACTAAAGTTTAGACGTAAATAGCAGTGATGCTCAAAGTACTTGGAATATTTCAGATTGGTTTTAATTGATGCACTACTTTGCAGAATCGATTTCTGCTTTAAACTGTAACAGAAATGAGGACACACAGACACAATCAACTATTTTCCCCAATTCAAAATCATTCACATCCAGCTAGTAGAATATAGCAAGTCCAGAATGTGATATGCATCTAAGTCCACAGCTGGGCTACACAAAAACAACTTTAATGTGAATATTGAAACTAGGATTCTTCAATCCTACATTTTCAAATTCCTCAATTAGGTTGGGCGGAAAAACTGGAAACATCTGATGAGTATTACTCGGTAACTTCCATTCTCTTCAATTCAGCCATTAGAGTATGGATGCAAATTATATCAGTGTAACATTTTCAAAAATAAAACCGATACATTTCATTGTACGAAAGATTCACAACACACAATCTGATTTTCCAATTTTGTAGTGATTCATTTTTTGTAGATTCCCAGATCAGCATGGTTAATATCTATGTCCATTGAAAGCATAATAATAGCACTGCCTACTTCCCCTGCAATAAATTCTGGGATTATTTTTTTTTAAAAAACCTTTGCTCTCACCTTCAAAGTTGCTGTAGTACTAATAGAAGGAGTGGTGCTTCTTAAGACTTCTTTTGTACCTGGGAAATCCACATACATTTGATGGCAGGGTGACGGATGAAATGTTTCTGAAGACACAGCAGGCTCTGTGCTGGTTGCTCTGTCTTGCACGCTTTCCTTCTTTGCTTCTCTGGAAATAGCTGCTACTGGTGGCCCTGAGTTCCTGCAGTCCAACTGCACTGTACTAAGTACTGTCATTTTTGTGAGAAGTGCTTTTGGCAGGCCATCCACAGAGTCTGTGTGAACCCCAGCAAAACAGTCCAAAACCCTGCTTTCTTCATCAGCGCTTGAAACCTCGTGAGAAGCATTTCTTGAGGGGTGATGCTGCGGACTGGCTGAAACAGAGGGAGTAGCAGACAAAACTGATTCCGCTTGGCTGTCTTCATCATCATCTTCATTATCATTGTCTTCATCTTCCGGCCCATCTGAATCCTCTGGATCAAATCCAGATGGTTCATAACTTAGGCGTTGCTTTTCACCTGTGAAAGAGAACAAAATTAAATTCCCACCTAACAGTCCAGCAGTTCAGAGGAGATTCTTTGCATTGCATTTACTTTCCTTTTCTGAACATTAACTTCATCCAAGTAAATGGAAATATATGCAAAAATCCATATGAAACCTCCCTCCCCCACCCCCCACCCTAGCCGAAAAATAGCATATTTGGAATGAAGGACTTTAGAGTGGTTGATTCCATAACTGGCAGAAAGTGGAAGAAGCATTCAGACTGGTGTTTTTTAAATAAAGGGGAATATTTTGATATGCAAGATATCCCCCTCAGATACATCACATTTCAGTTTTAATCAACTAACCATATGTAGGGTCACTAAGACATTACTAAGATTTAATAAAACCCTATGAAAGCGAAGTTAATGCAGTGTAACAGATGGATAGCAACCGTCTTTTAAACACTTTTCAGAGGGATAACCATGGTAGTCTTTTTCAGTGCAGAAAGCTCATGTTATTTTTAATAATCCAGCAAACTGATTCCTTCATTGGCTTTTTTCTTATTTATTTGATTTTTTTACTCTACTTTTTCATTCAAGGATCATGGTTTATTTATTGAATCCAATAAGTTCTTCCACTGCCCAAACATAATTCCATTTGCTAATACTGCTATTCTTGAAAATCTTATTCAATTTTACCTCAATTTTTAAAGCTGGTTTTTCATTAGAGTTGGAGGCTTAGGTTCAGGCCTTGGGTTAAATGAATATGAGAGGAAGAGGGGTGTTTATGGACTAAAGTAAAAATCTGTGATATATGCACATTTTTCATAGCAGCTGTCTATCAATCCTACTGACATAGAATACAGATAGGTCATTCTAGTTTAAGAGATCATGACACTCTATATATTTTTCAAGGTAAAAGGTGAAAACAGGCTCTTTTGAATTTAAAATAATATAAAGATTCATATAAAATAAGTGCTTCTTCTTTCTTACTTATACACTGCCTTTAACCTATTAGCTTGAGGAGGGTAACTCTCTTAACTTATGAGGCTATTTGGCTGACAGAAAGAATGACTGAACCAAAATCACCAAGTAAATTATATGGTCAAGTTGAGATTTGAACTCTGTTTAGGAAGTCTTCAGTTACCAGAATTTCCATCCCTAAATGATGTAGTTGCAAAGGGCAATAATGTAACCACATTGCTTAGCGGTGGCAATCCTGATTGCTGTTGTAACCCCAGGACTACATGGAGCATTAAGCAAAGACTTCACGTGACCTCAATGAGGACAAGGGCAGAAGTCCCAGAAAATCAGGCTGTGGGGGAGAATATAGCCAGACAGGGGGTTGCTGCAGAGTTGTCCAGAGCTTGGGCTGTTGGGCAGGTGCTATGGAGGGGGAGGGAGTACCACAGACATTTGCTACAGTGAGGGGAAGAGGGGTGAAAAAATGGTGGGAGCAACTTCTGACTTCTTGCTGACTTCTCCATTGATTTTGGAAAGCTGGCAGGAAACAATAGAAACTGCAATCACATGACTGCAGCTTGCTGTAATATCATAACCATGAACTAGGCACCAAGTGCCCAGACTTCGATAACAGCCAGAACTCTGAGGATCAGTTCTAGGTCCTCCTCATTCAGCAAACACAATAAAATATCTCTTTTTGTTGTTTATATTTCCAATGAAGTGCCTTTATACATTCAAGACAATTTCTCTGGTGACATATGCATTTTATAAAAATTCTCTTTAAGATTATAATGTAGTGTAAATTTTAATCCTTTCTGCCATATATTTCCCTATTGTTGCACTGTATGTTATAATAAAAACTTTTAGCCCACTTTATCATACTATCTTTCATTTCTTCTACTTTGATTTCAAATCTCAATAAAAGTTTATATATTTTAGCAATTCCACATTCACCATTTGTACACAATTTTATTTCAAGCTCAGTTTTACAATGCTCAAAAGCATACTCTTTTGTTTACTTTAAATCTTTCTAATAACTATAAATAAGAAAACCATTAGCAATTACTATATTTTTTGCACTATAAGACACACCTGACCATAAAGTGCACTTAAGTTTAGAGGAGGAAAACAGGAAAAAAAATATTAGATAGGTGTCCTCTCATGTGCCAGCTCTGCCTATTGATTCCTGCACTGCGGAAAAGAGACAGAAGAGGCAGGCAATTACAAAGGCAGAAGAGGTAGGGTTCAGCATTGTAAAAAGACCCCCCCCCCCGCTGTGGCCTGACTGCTATTCACCAAAGGACCGGCACCAACATTTCCACCCACTTTGTGGGGGGAATGTGTCTTATGGAGCAAAAAATACAGTATATTCCTCTGCCACCAATTGTTCTTTTGATTTTATTTTGTATTCTGATTGACCAAATTCCACTATCTCACAAAAATTAGCCATTTATGTTTGCCTATTATTTCTGAATCAGAGATCATAACCTTAGAACTACATGTAATAAACAATGCTATTGTTAAATTCACAGTGATCAACCTGGGAGAAAAAGTATAGATTCCAAACAACTGAGGAACTGCTGTTGATTGCTCTCAAATTCATTCTGAAACTCTGAATCATATGAATTGTTATAGTGATTAATACAAACATTTAACAATACAAATAATCAAGAAACAGTTGCTTTTGAGAATAAAAATTATTCCCTCTATATGCTCCAGTACTGAGTAATGCTTACTTTGCTAAAATGTTATTAGTAAGGTCTGAAGTAAGGTCTAATATGGTTAGGGTCTTCCCTTTTCCCTAATAAAATACTTCTTAGGAGCTTCACTAAAAAGTTTTTTAATGCCATCCACACTAACTTTAAATATTAGAGTTGATGAAAATGATAAATGTTGAAGAAATGATATAGCAATAGCACTTAGATTTATATACCCCTTCATAGGGCTAAACAGTTTACAGAATTAGCATATTGCCCCCAACAATCTGGCTCCTCATTTTACTGACCTCAGAACGAGGGAAGGCTGAGTCAACCTTGAGCCTAGTGAGATTTGAACTGCCAAATTGCCAGTAGCCGGCAGTCAGCAGAAATACCCTGCAGTACTGCATTCTAATCAGTGCACCACCATGGCTCATTCAATATAATATTGAATAAGATAATTGTTCTTTCTGTACTGTACTTAATGTTTTTCTACTTCAACCAAGTTATTTGCATTGTGATTTAATTACTATTAAATTTAAAAAGTATTTATGAATCATTGAAGATTTAAACTCTCAAGGAAATTTTATCTATAAAATTTCTATAGCCATATTTGTTAAAATATGGCTATTATTTAAACTAACAATGAATCTATGTAAAGATCCAAATATTTTATTTTCTTTATGCGTAAAATACCATATGCATAACACATTCATTAACTTATCACTTATGGTAGTGAAAAAAACCACTTTCCTTATGGGACATAAAGCTATAAACGAAGTATAGTAATGCCAAATTTAAATAAATGTAAATATAGAAATATAAAACATTATGATGGAAAGGTTTTCATATAGACCATATTAAGTTTTCATAATGAAAATCCCTTTCTGTGTAGAAAAGATGTTTTACATAAATTTGTATCTATCACACTTTTAGTTTTACATATTTCCTTGCTTAAATTTTAAACGTCTGAAAATTTGAATTATAATTATATCTGTTTTGTTTTTATTCTTTCTTTCTAATACTGACATCCACTGGAAAAACTCATATTGAAGCAATTTAAAAGCATCAAAGATTTAAAATTTATCCTGAAATAATACTGCCTACTGGCTGTCAAACTCTTTTTTTAAAGTAGTTTAAAGTATTATTCAAATAGTTTTCTACTGTTGAAGGGGCTCTTGTCATCAACCAAAACTAGAAAATATATAGATTTTACCACATAAATAAATATCTTGGTGGGAAACTGTTTGGTAAATTGTGCTGCAATCTTCTGCAGAAATTAAATATTAATCTTTGCTAGTATTCACTAATATATTTGTATTAATTAAAATTTTGGAGAAGAGTCACCTTTTAAACATTTCTGAAGTTCAGATCGACACTTTAAGAATTGTGAGTGACCTGAAACTAGTCCTGGATATACTTTTATAGAAATTCCATGGAATTCAACAAAAACCTCTTCCAAACAAATGAATTTGGGATTGGGCATTTGTTATCTAAATGGAATGTGCAATGAAAGCTTGGGCAAGCACTGTGGAAAACGATACACCTAAATTGTACTATATCACTTTGAATGGTTCACCTGGCCTGACAGCTTAGCTCAGAAGCCAGCATTCCAAACATATTAACCTTATATTTTGGGTGGGAAGAACATTCTTTAGATCAGGAGATGAAAGACGGAAGGGTGATTGGGAACATAAAAGGGAAACTAAGTGGTATTTACTAATACCCAAATGATAGCGAATCTGAAACCAGAAAACATCACAAAATCACACAATTTACTAATCCTGCTGTTTTAAATCTTCCCAATCGTTAATCAGCAAGTCTCATAAAACCAAATTGAAACTATATGACAACTATGATGGAAAGTTCACAAATTCTTGTTGACCAACAATAGCTTTTCTAAAAAAAAAAAAAAAATACATTCTAGTTCCTCCTTTCACTCAAAAACTGTCCAATCTCAAAAGTTATTCTTCTGCTTTAAAATACAGGAAAACCAAATAAGAAACATTTAAGGATGGAGAATAGCTAATAGAGTGGCTTGAATTTCTATCTGAGCATTAACCTTAATGTTTTTTTGTTATTTCTTATGAAACAGATAACAAATAATGAAAAAAGACTAGGAAAAATAATCAATATATTTAACAGAATTTTAAATGCTTTCATGATAATTTAAAGCAGTGGTCCCCAACCTTTTTTGTGCCAGGGACCAGTTTCAAGCACAAACACTTTTTCAAGGACCGGGGTGGGTGGGTGGGAAGAATCCGAGTTTGGTGGTTTGCCTGCAGACGTTTCATTACCTGATTAGGTAACATCTGATGTTGTTACCTAGTCGGGTAATAAAACGTCTGCCAGCAAACCACCAAGTTCAGGGAGCGCCTCGGCCCTGCCTCCCTCAGGTGTCTCCCTCCCTCCCTTAGGTGTCTGCCTCGTTCCTCTCTCAGTCGCTCTCTCGCTGCTCCACCAGCCCAGGAAGAAACTGCTTCAAAGAAGCCGGGGGGGTGGCTTTTCCTGTCGCCGCAGCTCCTCCGAAGCGCCTGTTTACCCCCACCCCGCCCGCTGACGCGCGGTTCAATCCACAGTGCTCCGTTCTGCCTGCCTGCCTTCGTTTCGGAGCAGCTTCGGCTGATAAAAAGAGGCGAATAGTTATTATTCTCACCAGAAACGAAGGCAGGCAGGCAGGCAGGCAGAACGGGGCACTGAATTGAACTGCGGGCGGGCGGGGTGGGGGTAAATGGGTGCTTCGGAGGAGCTGCGGCGACAGGAAAAGCCCACCCCCGGCTTCTTTGAAGCAGTTTCTTCCTGGGCTGGTGGAGCAGCAGAGAGCGACTGAGAGAGGAACGAGGTGGGAGGAAACCGAAGCCGCTGAGCCAGAGAGCAGGACAGGCTTCGGTTGCTTCCTCCCTCCCCTTCTTTCATTTGTGTCCTTGATCCCTGATCCCAGCAGCATTCACCGAAGGCGAAGAAAGCCGCCATTTTTTTATTTATTTTTCTTTGCGGCCCGGTACAGAGTGCTCCACGGACCGGGACCGGTCCGCGGCCCGGTGGTTGAGGACCCCTGATTTAAAGTGTAATTATGTTCACTACAGTGCAGGCTGCAATCTAAAAACCAGTCTGTTGGCTGCAGATATAAAACCAAAAACCCACTCCTTGGGATAATATAGGTAAGCACTACTTATAACTTAGAATCTCATTGGCCAGATTGAGACCATCATGCTCTGTTGTCATGCCTATCAATTTTCTAAAATATTTGTAGCATTTTAGCTCATGAACTTGAGAAGGTTCAGGGTTTGTATCTAGAACAGAAATATAAATTTGAAATTGCACTTTTCTTAATGTATTCAGATAGTCCTCAAATTTCTGTCATATGTCATGATGGTAATCAGTCGAAGAACCCACAGGGCCACCTTAATTTTTGCAATGGTTGTTAAGCAAATGCTGTGGTTGAAAGTGAAACCATTGTCTGGAATGATCATTTTTTTGCCAGAAACCAGAAATAAAAGATGATTTCCAGCAAAAAAAGTTGTAAATTGCTGTCACATGACCGTGAGATGCTAGAAATGGCTGTAAATGTGTGTCAGTTACTAAGTGTCCAAATGTGACTACGTTTGGGGTGGGGGAGATGTCAGAAATTCAAACCTGGCTATAAGTACCTTTTTGCAGATCCATTGTAACTTTGAATGGTTGCTAAGCAACTGATCATAAGTCAAGGACTACCTATATCCAAAAACTATCCTTAGATATTCTGGGAGGAGGGTCACCACACAAATACACAGCACATATTTTACTAAATAGAATGCTGTCTGGTTTTCAAAGATTGAAAAACTTTAAAGGTTCAAAACCATTCAAAACTTTTAATTACTTATAGTATTTCAACCTAGTGATACTGGATAGAGAACAACACCTAAAATATAAAATAGAGCAAAGATTAAATTGGCTTATTATTGCATCTTTGAATGTCCAAAATAATGGAAAGGAAGAGATAAGGTAGAATTCATTATTTCTGTAATAATGGCTTGAGCCTTTTCACTCGCATTGCACTCGTTTCAGAAGCACCAAGGCGCTTCTGGGTTGGAAGGATCAGCTGATAACATCACTGTTGCCTGGGGGACCCCCGGTTGGGGCTGCTTTCATGTCCCCGGCAGGAGCTGAAACAAAGGCCAGGAGCAGACATCCCACAGCACCACTTGGGTCTCAAACGCGGCCTTGTTAACCTCCAAGCCAGCATCCCATGATCCTGCCTTTTCACTGATTTTGGGATTTCTCAGTTTGATAGGTAGCATTTTGAATGTGAGTGTTCTCAGTTGTTATTTCTGCTACTTTTAATTTCTATGCTTTTTATTGTTTTTTTCCTCTGGTTTTAATTGCCCTAGAGTCATGTTTATGAGATGGGTAGCCATCTCAATTTATTAAATAAATAAAAAATAAAACTTAAGCTCTAGGTTTGCCGCCATTTACTGATAGTTTATTCTTTTCCAGTGAATCACAATTCTGTCATCTCCTTATTAGGTCATTTTGCAGAATGCATAAACTAAGCCTTCATGTTTGCTGGTAGATTTTGGACAATGGGTACATCTTTCTGAGATAAATTAACATATTCAGATCTAAATATTTGATATTTACCTACCAAAGTGCAGTATTTTCATATTCTACATAATAACTTTCCCCAGCCGGATATCTTTTCCCTAATTGTCAAACTGTATAACCTGTGGAATTTTATGAGTTGAAGACCAGTTGAAGAGTACCAGGTTGGCAAAGTTGTTGTAGAGGAATGACCAACAGAGAATTGCTGTAACTGAATATAAAGGAATAGCATACAAGAATTTTTTAAACCCAGTGCTATCCATATATACTGAATTACATCCACCATTAAATATTAGAATTTATAGCCTAATACATTGGGGGTGGGGTATCCAAATTAGGAAATTTTGCTTTAGATCCTAATCTAATCCATGAGTTCTATTTAAACAATAATCTCCCCTTTTGAATCCCTATTTATAAATTTTTCTGTTTTATTTATTGGATTTATGTGCCATCCATCTTGTTCGAATACAATTCTGGGGTAGTTTATAAACATTTATATGGATCCTCTTTTGCTCCTAATTGAATACATTATATACCTTAGTGGATAAAAGTATCCTGTATCTCAGGGGTCCCCAACCGCCGGTCCGCGGACCGGTACCGGGCCGCGGAACAACCCTTACCGGGCCGCTGGTTGCTGGGCGCCGCCATCTTTTTGGTAAAAGCGCTTCTGGTGAGCTTTTCCGGGTAGAAAGCTCACCGGAAGCGCTGTTTCGTCATAAAAGATGGTGGCGCCAGCGCTCGTGAGCTTTTCCGGGTAGAAAGCCATTTCTACCCGAAAAGCTCACCAGAAGCGCTAGCCGCCATCTTTTATGACGAACAGCGCCCGGTGACGCCACCGGAAGCGCCTTTCGTCATAAAAGATGGCGGCGCCCAGTTGACGCCGGTACCGGGCCGCGGCGCCCAGCTGATGTCGGAACCGGGCCGCGGCGTCGAAAAGGTTGGGGATCCCTGCTGTATCTAATATGCTCTATTCTCTGACTCAAATTAGGATCTCAAAATAGAAATTTCAATCTTATTGTTTAGATCAGTCAGAATTAAATTGGATTTAATTCATTCAAGTTGGATTAAATGGAGGCTTGTGAATTTTCAAAACTCTTTTTGCGATGTTATTACTTAAAGAAATTTGGTGAGTAAATTAAATTTCTGAAGTGTACCATTTGAGATGCACCTGAACTCTAAATGAATTGGCTGTGCAATGTATTGAAATGCTTCTTCCATGAAAGCAGCTGAATAGGAGGCCTGAGCAGAGAAGGGGAAATGTCACAACCCTCAATATACAATTGAAAATTTAAGAGTTATGAAAACCTTTACCATAGTCTTCTAGATCTTGGTCATCTATTAATCCCACGGAGACTCCCAAATCCATACACTTCTTGCTATGCGCTTTGGACTTCATATGTTTTGTCAAATTTCCTAAAATAAAAAAACAAAAAACAAAACCAATAATGTGCTGTTTTACTTTTAAAGTTGAATGCACAGCAGCACAGGATCATGACCATAAACATGCCAGTTGTCACATATATGAGGTATGATGCTATGGTTTGTGATAGCTTTATAATAAATTATACAGACTTATAGGAAGTCAATAAATTACTTTTGCTCTCAAGGATTTTAACATCATTTTTGATACTCTTACCTAGACTAAGCAAAATAAGGTTTATAAATATAACTGGTTAAAAAGGCAATGGCTAACTATTTCTACACTGTTGTTAAAAAAACTATATCTATCTGTGAAGACACCAGGAGTTGAACCTGATTTGAAGGAGACTTTAAAGGAAAGTAAGCCAGACTGTTGTTGATTTTCTAAAATTTGCTGTTTTATTGATATTTTTTGCAGGGCTTCTTATACCGGACAATGATTAGATTTATTTAAAATTGTAAGAAGCCTTGACATAATTAAAAGAACCAATTTTATAATATCATGCAATCGTTTTTCTTCTATAGTTTCATAAAATGTGAACTTATATTTGCATTTCCTTTAATCAAAATAAGCAATAAAGTAAACCAGTTTGTTAATGTTAAATGCTATGAGGGAGCAGAATTACACAAAAGCTCTGGTTGTGAATGTCATCTCACTTTCATATAATTTACAAAAAGGTTAATTTCTTTTTTAACCATCTAGACTGATGGTGCAACAAATAGACACCAGCATGCCGCTAACACACAGTGCTAATTATTTGTTCAAAGATAATGATTTGGTATTTTGGGCAAATGTTTTCAAAATATTCTTACATTTTACATCCTTGACTACAGTAATTCCTTATAAAAAGCAGGAGAAATAGTAGCTTACCCAAATCAACACAATTATATTTTTTTAATACTGAGCCAAGCCTGAATTAATTGCAAGAATAAAAATTACAAAATCAATACCGTTGCAGGGTATGTCTGCCTGACAAATGGCTGTATGACCAAATATATACAGGGTGTGTTCTCAAAAGGGGCAGATTCTTCTGTACCCAAAATTCCTCTTGGGTGTTTTGGCATGCAAGGAAAGTCTTATTCATACTTAAGTAAGACATAGACATGACCCATTATAAATCATTTTAAAGTTCTCATAGCTTTATAATAACTTTCCAAATCTTGAAGCAACAGTTTTAAAAATGGCAAAAATCTCTATAATCTCTATAGTTTGTCATTTATAAAGTCTATATAATTTACAGAAAGCTACCTTGATCATGTATTAATTTAAATCTGACATGTCAAGCAAAAAAGTATCTGCTAAAGCATCCTAGGGATGGAGGGGACCCAAAGCAATGATCCATGAACAACTGAACTACCTTTAGTCTTGAAGGAAAAATTGCAATAATTGCAATGATATGGACGGACATCTGTATGCGTGCGAATATGTTTCTTCAACATACTGGGCTTTTTACAGCGTATCCCACATTCTTCACATATATATTTTCCTCTTCCTCTCCCGCGAACATAGACATATTCTTCATTTGATTTATATCTAGTTTAAATGGGACAGAAAATATTCTAATGTGAGCAATAGTATTATGGGAATAAATGTCAGGCATGGAATCTGGAAAACACTTGAAATAGAAATTAGCTCATCAACTCTGATGTTGCAATGTTTTAAAAGTTCATTTTTTAAAAAATACAATTTGAAAATGTGAGAACAGCAGTCCAGCACTACAGTCTGGTTTAAAAAAAAAAAAGGAAAATGATAAATTTGGAGTGCCAGGAAACATCCTAGAGCAGTGTTTTGCAAACTTGGCAACTGATATGTGTGTATATGAACTCCTAGAATTCCCCAATCAGATTTCCCACACACCTAAAAGTTGCCAAAAGTACTGTCCTAGTTTACTGAAGAGAAAGCACAGTGGGGTGTTTTGCTTAAAGTTCTATATGTATTTGTATTTGTGTGTGTGTTCTTGAAAATCACAGTGTATTTTAAATGAAATCGTTTGTTTTGGGGCAACATGTGATTTTGAACACTGGAATGTGACTTCTCTAATGCCCAGTTATGGTTTTGTGCTCTGGAGTTAGCCCTTTTATTTTACTTTTCACCAAGCTACACTTTCTTTAAACTCATAAATTTTCTTTCCCGAAAATTCATGTTTTGTGACTTGATGCACCCATAACGATTCTGAGAAATAGCATAATATATTCAGACTGTCAAATGTTTCTACTTGGCTTCAAAAGACTCAGGTGCCTGTTATTTTCTACCCAAAAGCTGTTAAACAAATTTGCTAGAAGTTGTGCTAAAAGAATCAATAATGCAATTCTATGTCACAAAAACAGAGGGTGAAATAATCAGATTTCAGTTCAAAATAATCAATAAAAATTACAGCACTTTTAGGAAAAAAGAACCACTCACCCTCCATCAAATATTTTAACTCTTCTTGGCTCATTTTTGGCTATGTTCTCAATATCTTGATCAGTACTTAGTTCAGAGTTTTCTTTATTGCTGAATTTCTTTGCTGCCTTTTGTTTAACTAATGCCTGCTGAGATAAATGTAAATCAACTCTTACAAGTTTAACTAGCAGATTAGTAGCATTTGTTAATATAGAAATCAAACCTACACCTCAGGCAAAATTATTCTATAAGTAGGGTACAATCCAAGCCATGTGTGCATCTAATATTAACCAATTCAGTATGCATGTATACGTTACAAATCAGTTCCTTTTACATTTTGATCTAATATGTCTTAACGTGATTGATAGATCCATCAATATCAGCTGTCAGACTGCTTTCATAAGCAACAATTTGCATATTAAGATTGAAAATAATTAGCCTTAGCTCAAATTATAGAATTGCCAGACAAAGTAGATTTATGTAAGTAGAAGCACCACTGATTACAATGAGATTAATCGTTTAATGCAATTAGGAATGGAATTATGCCTTTTATAAGTAAAAGAATTTTACATATATGCATTATGCTCTTTCTGTAAGCCCCTGTTGCTGCATGTCAGATTTATTACAAAGAAATACTATATGTTATTAAAATTTGTCTTCAAGAACCAAGTCTCTCCTATGTATGCACAGATTATAAATCCGTGTATATTCAAGATTTATTCTATAATTACACATTGTAAAATAGATGTAAAATACGGGTATGGAATTCACTATATTGGAAAAAAATTTCACATTTCTGGTAAGACTGTCAGAGAAAACATGAAATTTGTATAGGCTACACCTACTGATATTAGATCAGTAAATGGAGAATTTTCTCTCTACAAATTGAAAGATACAATTTCTAGAACTATTTCTCGTATTACTAGTAATGGCACAATAAATTATACAAAATAATTTGATCAACTTTTAGGCCAATTCAGCTTTTCTTGTAGCAAAACCTACGTATACACCCATTACTCCTCTGTCTTTACATATATACTGGATAAGGTTAACATACTGAGAAAAGAAAACCAAGCTGTGCTTTATTCTCTCTTCCCTCTACAACCCATTTTCCTTCTCTTTGATATCTTTAGTGTTGACTGGACTTTTTATTCAAGAACTGGATAAAAAGGCTACAAAGAAATAATGAACAACACAAACTTAGCTCTATCCTCATTCCTAATGATTATCTATACTGCAGACATTATATAATACCCACTTCCATTAAGTACCAAGTCTGGGGTACCATCCATTCAGTGCTTTTGATTCATGTCCCATTCATGACTGTGTGTGTTGTGTATTACTTTTATTAACACCAGGAAAACTTCCAAGAATCCTCGCTGGTATGGCCATGCTGCCTGAGAATTCAGGATGTTGTATTCTCAACATGAAGAATACATTAGGTGGGCTAGGCATTTAATCATGAATCATTTTTATTTATTGTGCAATTCATCCATAAATATTTACAGCTATACTAGTGATAGGAAATGCTGTTGCTGTTTAGTGAAAAAAAATCATTGGCCTGAATATGGACAATGGTAAAATTTTATTTGATTCACTACTTTGCTGCATATTAATTGAATCAAAAACTGAGACCACTGTAGAGGGCATTTATTTAAAGTCTTTTGGCTCCTGATTGCAATTCATGGCTGTTAATTATAATATTCATAGGCAGGCAGTGAATGCAAAGTGGAAAACTTTGTTTTCAAACTAAGCTAACCAAAAGTTAAATGTAAGTTTTTAAAAATTCTGATTCTTTGACAATAACCAAATTTGTTCTACTCTATGCCACCGTATTTATTCATTCTATTTATCATGGCACCTTACAGACAGAAACTATGATTGTATCCAGAATCACCTAGCATACCGAAGCTAGAAAAGAATACAGTACAGAAACATGGTAATTCAGGTAGTAGCAAGTATAAGGCCAGTTTTTATTTGAACAGATATCCTTGTTTCCTCCATCTTGGGGTCAATTCAGAAATGTGGATTTTAATTTCTAGAATTCCCAGAAATGAACATGCCCACACATATGGGGCAACTAGCTTCTGGAAAGCTGAGTTATCCAGGCCAGGCTAATTGAAATAATGAACTATCAGAAAAGAGCACATGCATTCAAAATGCACTGCAATTATGACTAAGTCGAAGGTACTCACATTTTGAGTAATACTTTTTGTAGTCAAAACAAATTCAATTCTACGGACTGGGGCAGAGCCTTTTAAAAGCATATTCTTTTCACTCATACTTTCTTCTTTATTGTTTTCAGTTTTCTACTGAAATCTTATATCCTCCACTGATTGACTGTAAATTTCACACTTTCAAATTATTTACCTCTTAATCCTAATGGGGTTTTAATCAGCACAAGGTAGTTCAGGGACGAGCCAAGCAGCAGCAGCTGATACATGGAAACTATAACATCGAATATAGTATTTAAAAGACCACTATGCTGGCAGGTAATGTTCTCCTTTTTAAAAAAGAAATACTGCACTGCTCCCTCAAAATGGCCCCAAAATGAAAATAATATTTTATAGAGTTCCTTATTTTCTGGTACTTGAAAGAAGATATCAGTCATAAGAGGAGGTACGTGTTCCTTACATTACAGTTCAAATGTTTTTGTCAAGGAAAACTAAATTCTGTAATCTACATAAACTATACAAATAAACCAGATTGTGTTTTCCATTTATTTCCCATAACTAATTTAGTGAGCCAAGAAGTCTAATTGCTGCTGCTGATGACCAATGAATCCTCTAATCCTATGGAATTAGTCTGAGGTAAATCACACTGAAGAAACGTAAGTATTTTGGGGGGATAATATCTCATCCTGTGCTGGCATAGAGTTCACATACCATATCATAATAGCCATATCTAGTATAACAAATATAATGAAGACTGAAAGATTGTTGGTACTGTAGTAAGAGAAAGAACAGAAATTCTAGGGTATACATGAATGACAAACTTGCCTCATATACAGGTACACCTCAACTTAATGACAATTGAGCCCAAATTTTCCATTGCCAAGCAAGACAGTTGTTAAGTGAGTTTTGTCCCATTTTACCAACTTTCTTGCTAGTTATTAAGTGAATCACTGCAGTTGTTAAGTTAGTAACATGGTTGTTAAGTGAATCTGGCTTCCCCATTGACTTTGCTTGTCAGAAGGGTGACCACAGAACATTGCAACCGCAATAAATATATGCCAGTTGCCACGTGTCCAAATTTTTAACACATGACCATGGGGATGTTGCAGTGGGAATAAGTGTTAAAAACAGTCATAAGTCACCTTTTTTCAGTGCTGTTGTAACTTTGGTCACTAAACAAATAGTTATAACTTGAGGGCTGCCTGTACATGTATTTTAATCCAAAATAAAAAACTTCACTAGATAGTCTATTAATATTAGTAACATCCACCAATATTTCCAATAAATTCTGAGAATGAGATCTCAAATTACTTAGTTTAGACCAGGAGTAGGGAAACTTGGCTCTTTTATCACTTATGGATTTCAACTCCCAGAATTTCTTAGTGAGCCATAAAAGGTTCCCCAACCCTGGCCTACTGGTTTTTCAGTTGTTGGGGGAATCAATTTTTGACTTGAATGGGACTGTTTTAATATACAAATGTAGAACATATGTCTTACATCTGTATATTAAACAGTCCCATTCAAGTCAAAAATTAATTCTCCCACAGCTGAAACACCAGTAGGCCAGGGATGGGGAACCTTTTATGGCTCACTCAGGAATTCTGGGAGTTGAAGTCCATAAGTGATAAAAGAGCCAACTTTCCCTACCCCTGGTTTAGTCAGTCAAAAAGTTCCTTTTCTATAAACCTAAGCCTAAACCATATGGAAACTGGACAAAATCAGTTCATATTAGCCTAAAACTGTTTGTTCAAGATTCTCACCCAGATTCTCAGTACCCTGACTCAACCTACATGAATACTCTGTTACCAAAGAGAGTCCCTTTGAAATAGAGGTACACCATAAACCATTCCTTGATTACAACTTAATAATTATTACTGATAATATTGATTACTATATAATTGAATTTATACAATTATCCATTGGTTGGGTTTCTCTGTGATTTCAGGTTTGCAGAATACCTATGTTTAGCAATATTGATTGAATGTACTATAGCACATAATCTTATCAGTGATTTATATTGTGTGGCTCCTATTATTCATGTTTAGCTTAAATCTTAACAGCAATTTTTAATCTTTTTAAACAATGTAATATATTCAGCTGTTCATAATGAACTAATAGTATATTTTAAAAACTACCTGTGATGTTTTATTTTTGCTTGTTCATTTGCACTTTATTGCATTTTTGTGGTTCATTTATTTATATTATTTGTAATTTTCTTTCAAATGCCTCATAATAGTAAAAAGAAAAAAAATGTAGCTATATACAATTCAGCTAAATGACCTTAGTATGTGATATAAAGTATACTGAATGAGCCCCAGTATAATGTTTAGTGCTTATGACTCTATATGTTCAAATATCCTTGCAGTTTGAATATCTGGTAGATATTTACTGTTATGTATCAAGTTTCTCTTCCTGAATGATAGACGCTCTCTACCACTGGCCAATGTGTCCAAACCGCATGCCGCATGTGGACAGCTAGTAATGCAGTTCCACAAGATCATAAACTTTTAACATTATGCAATTTATAAATATTAACTATATTATATATTTTATATGCAACCAAGACAATTCTTCACTCAATGTGGCTCAGGCAAAGCAAAAATTTGGACAACCATGCTCTACAGCTTTGACAGGCTTGGTAATGACTCCTGGAGTAACTTATTACTCTTGCGTGTGTCTATCTGGCCACTGGTATCATTTTTGGAATCAGAATTTGGATAATGTACTCTCACCCTTATGGGCAGTACATGTCTTTCTCAAGCTCAGATCTTCTAAAATAGGCCTGAGAGTTTGAGGGTTCTGTGTAGTATCTTAGCTGTTCCTACAGTAGCCCTGTACTCTTGGTATTGTTCTTAGGATCTGTTGAAGCCACTCTCTCAATTTAGGAATCACAGCTCTAAGTATTCCTACCACCAGTGGGACCACTCTGGTTATTACTTTCCACATCATCTATAGTTTCTCCTTGAGAGCCTGGTACTTTTTCATCTTCGAAGACATCTTCTTCCTGATGTTGCTGTCATTTGGCACCACTACAGTCATCACCACTGCTAGGTTGACTCAACCTTCCATCCTTTCGAGGTCGATAAAATGAGGACCCAGATTGTTGGGGGATTTGCTGACTGTAAACCACTTAGGACTATAAAGCACTGTGAAGTGGTATGTAAATCTAAGTGTTACTGTTACCTTCTGGTCCTTATCTATTACCACTCGTGGTTTGGTCAGACTTTCCCATCCATCTAGACCTGGAAGTTCCACACGATCTTAGTCCTATTTCAACCTTCTGTGGAATCTCCCATCTGGACTTGAAATAGTCTAGTCCATATACTGTTCAGATATTCCTGTACACAATGCAACCTATTTGGCTGTGTCCTTCAATGTATGCTGTTCCTGCCTGTATCTTACACCTTGCCACTCTGTGTTGGATTGTTTCTAAAGCTTCTCTATATAATCACCATCTTGGGTCTTATCTAATGTGGTAGTATGTAGTGTCTGTTTTTGTGCTGCTAAAATAAGTGCTTTAGTGTTGTCTTTTAGTCCAGTCCTTTACAGCCACTGCTATGAGTTTCCAAAGTCAGTATCTCAGTTATCTGTCAATGGTACACCCCACACAAGGCCTAGTCTTGCCAAGGTATTTCCTCTGCTTGATCTTTCTCCCATTCACTCAGTAGCTCATCTTTGGGTGTCATCTTACTGATGTACTCCTAGATCGGGTATGGGCAACCCGCAGCCGCATGCGGCTCTTTGGGCCCTCTAATGCAGTTCCATCACATCACTGGCTGGCCCAGCCCCTCACCCTCTCCTCCCAGTCATTCCTCGCCTGGCCTGAGAAGGTAAGGGTGACGGTGGGGGATGGAGAAGCAGCCGGGGCACACTATTGGATTTCTACTACTGTGATGGCGACTGGGTCCTGTTCTGGAAATTGCTGTGGTCTGCTCTTAGGTCTTACAGCCATTTTGCACTGGTGGTATGTATTTTTATTTTCTCTCATATGTTCTTCCAGTACTATTCAGTTGCTGCTGTTGGTAGCTTTGCTGTTCAAGTGTTGTTACACTGCAGTTGGGAGTCCACCTTAGATAGTTCTTTAGAGAACAGGTCATTTTATCTTCTTGGTCTCTGATTCTCTAGAGTATCTTCTCAGCCTAGTGTCAGTGCTTTGAGCTTTTGTTTAGCAGTCCCTAGGGCTTCAGATGAAGTCAGCCCTTGCATTTTTTTTCAGTAGTTGAGGCCTACACTCTTCTGAAGTTCCACCAGCTGATTAACCTCTCTCTGTGTTGACTTGATCCTTGCCTCCAACATACCTTCTCTCTCTTTCTCTTATTTTGATTTTGCTTATTGCTGTTTTTCTTTATTACATAATCAAACATCTCCAAAATTGCTGTAGTATAGTGCTGTATTTCATTGAATTACAGTGATAGTAGGGATTGCTATGAAGGTTCTACTGGGATCTTCTAGCATGCTAACTGATGGTACTGTAATGAATTTTGAGGGCTGATTATAGCTAATTTATCCATGGTCTTATGCCTTGTATCAACTGCTGTGCTCTGTAATAGAAAGGGTGGAAGTAACATTCCAGCTTTAGGTGTTGGCTGCACATCCAGTTGTTCTTTGGGATTTTCTTGAGTCCAGGATGTAATATGTAGTTGGTCTGATTCAAGTTGTGACAGCAGTTGAAGCATTCGGTAACTAGCTGTTTATCAGTTAGTGTGGATGTAGGTCTTCTGTCCATTCATAGTTCCCTTATACATTTCATATATCCCTGCTCATTAGGTCTATTGTTGCAGTAGCATTCCATCAATTCCAAATCTTTTGTCTCGTGTATGTATGACTTGTTCCAGCAGCCCACTTATCATCAGATTGTCCTGGTTCCCCAATTTCTAGCACAGACTTAGCTAATCCAGGTGATGTCTGAGTTGGCATGACTCCCTTAGTTTGAACCCTTATACAAAGTAAACAGGTGAAACATTAGGAGATCTTTTCCAAAGGAACCCTACTTGCAATGTAAGGTACCAGCTGGGATTCAAACTCTGGTCTCCTGCATCAAAGTGCAGCATTCTAACCACTATGCTATCCAGCTACTATCTATAGTATCTCTCTGTTATACTGTATCTCTTTACACACAGCATATAGCATATAGCATATAGCATATAGCATATAGCATATAGCATATAGCATATATATATATATATATATATATATATATATATATATATATATATATATATATATATATATATATATATATATACATACACACACACACACACATACATACTGTATATATTGACACACATACACATCAACTGAAACAGTAAGAAACAATAAACAGTGAAGACAGAATGAGTGGAGAAGCTAGCCAGAAAGAGGAAAGAAAAAGTATGTGCATGAAATAGAATAGGATGGAGATGAAACAAAAGGAAATCATGCTGGACAAAGGAGGAAAGAAAAGAGACAGCTTATAGAATGCTTAATAGCCAATGCATTCTAGTAAATTCTATTGATTAGCATGACTTTTACTAACAGTGTATATGCTTCAAAAGATAAAAATGCTCTTAATTAAGTTTGATTCCTGCTAACTGCATAAGCAGAGCCATAAAGTTTTCTTGACAGCAATACATTCAACACTGCTAACTCCCCAGGAATTTTCTAATGGTCTTCTATCCAAATAGTAAACAAACTTAACTCATCTAGACAAAGTCATCCAGAACGCTCACTTCAATCATTATGAAACTTGCAGTAGTCTAATCCAAATGAGAGTAAAATGAAAGGAAGCTAACCCCTCTTGCCTTTTACTGAAGTCAAAATCACTGCTTCTTCCTCATCAGGAGTGAGGACTCCGAAGGGAAAAATAGAGTGACAGAGGCAACTTTCTGACTGTAGATACCATGCACTTCTCCAGAGTCTTAAATTGTGCCCTCATATAACTCCTTTCCCCTCTCACATTCCTTTCATGTAAATATTTGATGAGCTATCAAGAAAAAAGGCAAAGAACATACTAAACAAATAGTGGCAATGAGCCTGCAGTATAAACTTCTGCAGTTACTTCAAAAAAATTAACTACATAAAGATTAGCCTCATTAAATATGGAATATTTCCATGTTTGGGCTCTCATTAACACTGGGTATACATATAGCATTTCAAAAGTACTGGTAAGTATAAACTTGTAAGAACATTACATGTAATTTCTGAAGGTGACATTTATGTTTACAAATAGTTATTCTTTGTTTTACGCCTTTCAGATTTAATCTGAGCATTCCTAATAAAAATTACATAACCAAGGTTATAAATCTGCTACACCAGGGGTCCTCAACCACCGGGCCGTGGACCGGTACCGGTCCGTGGAGCACTCTCTACCGGGCCGCAAAGAAAAAAAAATGGCGGCTTTCTTCGCCTTCGGTGAATGCTGCTGGGATCGGGGATCAAGGACACAAATGAAAGAAGGGGAGGGAGGAAGCAACCGAAGCCTGTCCTGCTCTCTGGCTCAGCGGCTTCGGTTTCCTCCCGCCTCGTTCCTCTCTCAGTCGCTCTCTCGCTGCTCCACCAGCCCAGGAAGAAACTGCTTCAAAGGAGCCGGGGAGGTGGCTTTTCCTGTCGCCGCAGCTCCTCCGAAGCGCCCGTTTACCCCCACCCCGCCCGCCCGCCCGTGCTTCAATTCAGTGCTCCGTTCTGCCTGCCTGCCTGTCTGGTTGTTTGGGAGCAGCTTCGGCTGAGAATAATAACTATTCGCCTCTTTTTATCAGCCGAAGCTGCTCCGAAACGAAGGCAGGCAGGCAGAACGGAGCACTGGGTTGAACCGCGCGCGGGCGCTTCGGAGGAGCTGCGGCAACAGGAAAAGCCACCACCCCCCGGCTTCTTTGAAGCAGTTTCTTCCTGGGCTGGTGGAGCAGCGAGAGAGCGACTGAGAGAGGAACGAGGCAGACACCTGAGGGAGGGAGGGAGACACTTGAGGGATGGGGCTGAGGGAGGCAGGGCCGAGGCGCTCCCTGAACTTGGTGGTTTGCTGGCAGACGTTTTATTACCCGACTAGGTAACAACATCAGATGTTACCTAGTCAGGTAATGAAACGTCTGCAAGCAAACCACCAAACTCGGATTCTTCTCCCCCCTCCCCCGGTCCTTGAAAAAGTGTTTGTGCTTGAAACTGGTCCCTGGTACAAAAAAGGTTGGGGACCACTGTGCTACACTGTAGTGTTCAATAAATCCAGTATCTATGACCTGAGTTTTACCAGCTTTCAACTGAGAAGAATGCTACAAAAATAATACTGGAGTAAGGAGAGGCTATTAAACAAAAAATGATAAATACACGCTCTTTCCAGTAAATTATGTAATTTGGGCAACTGAAGTCTGATTTCTTATATAATCTAAAATATTAACACAAACTTGGCTAGCAATCAAGGATCTAAGACAGCGAACTATTTAACCTTTTACTTCAGTTAATAGTAATCCTGGAACTATACTTAAAACATCAGTGGGGTGTGTGCGTGTGGAAATGAGACAATTTCATTTATACCTGTAGGAGGTGAATGCATACCACTCTTGATGTCTTACTCTATGAATAGATGTACAAAGATGTGTATGTGAAAGTTACTCTTATATTGCCATAATAAATTTTAGTGCAACTGTTTATAGAAGCATCTATATTTTGTCTTTTCATTAATATACTACTGTTGATTCCATGAAACACCTGCCATTCCTTAAAAAACATCAGGTGCTTCATGGAATGTATGTTACTAATAGATCTGTAAATTGAACTGAGTACTGAGAATTTCATTTGATACTTTTAAAATTTCACTATCATGATTATTGCTGCTATGAGCACATAAAACTCTAAATTGCATTATGTTCCGTAAGAATGGATAGATAACAAGTGGGCATGTTGTGAAGTTCATCACTTAAGCAATGTCATCTTGTGGTACCTGCCCTCTGGAACAATATTTCTTCAGATATGCAGATGGATTCTACCACAATGCTGTCTGGGAAGTTATTAAAGGCCTGGCTATTCCCTCAGGCTCTGGATTAGACCAAATTTTGAGCTCCTGTTGGATGGGTTATTGGTTATATTTCTTTCTGGACCATACATCATTCTTTTGTACGTTTTGTGGTTTTGTACTTTGTTTTTAATTATAAACTGCCCGTGTTTATTGGGAGCTGAGGAGCAATATATTGTTTGAAATAAATAACTAAACATTCCTCAGACTTTCTTCAGTTTGATATCTATCTGTTCATGCAGATATTATCTGGCTATTGCACACCTCTAGAATGGTTATTCTTGATTTGGGGAAATTGTACTATAAAGTAGCTTGAAGGCCTTAATATTTCCTCTCACTTTTTTTAAAAAAATATTCAAATTCATCTGGTAAATTTAAGAGAAACTATATATCCCATTCTGTCAAATCTTCAAAGTATGTGTGTGTGTATATAATATATATATGCGTTTTCTGAGGTTCTCGCGGGTATTTGTATGTGGATCTTTGGTTATTCGGGTTTTCTCCCGTAAGATTGGAGTATCTAGGCACGTTGATGAAGTCTCATTCATCATCTTCAGGCTTCTGTCTTCAGCTCTGTGCTTCTCAGAGTGATACCCAAATTCACTCTGAGAAGCACAAAGCTGAAGACAGAAGCCTGAAGATGATGAATGAGACTTCATCGAAACGCTGCTCAGATACTCCAATCTTACGCGGGAGAAAACCCGAATAACCAAAGATCCAATATATATATGCATATATATATATATATATATTTCCCCAGAATCAGCTGGCTTTTTTACTGCTAAAGTTATGCTTTTCATGAAATGTGATTGTGTTGTAATTAGCAATGTAATTAAGCTGTATTAGTAGTACAAAAATATATAGTACTATGAAGTTCTTCCCGAATGCAAATCTGTTACATTTTTTTAAAAAAGTACTTAAATACTTTAAACTTAGAATTTCCCCATTTAAGACAAGTGTAGTAAATGCAGTTATTAAATACCTTAAGTAAGTTGTTCTCCCATTTGCTTGAGTAGACCAATGTGTCGGATTTGAAGGAGGTGCTTATTGCTTGAGTATAAGATGATTTTTCATCTTTCTGTTTTGAATTCAAAAGGGAAAGTGCAATCTTTGTTGGCAAACCAAGCGGGTTGGAATTGTTGGGACTGATAGACCAGGAAGAATAAGCTGAAGACTGTTGGTCATGTTGTAATAGATGTACTGGTTTCCTTTTTAACAGGTAACACCATGAAAAGTTTGTTGCTGTCTTTAGGCTTGGAAAAGATAATCTCCGTGTATCGCCTGTATTTACAGCAGAAAAAATAGTTCCAGATTTTGCTTGGCTGTGGATATCGGGTTTCTTGTTTTCACTCAATTCAGGGGACATCCTTTCTTGACTGTCACCTAGAATTTTTAGAAATGAAGGAGTGTTCTGTGGAACAGACTGATGAGGCCTTCTGCCTGCAACGTTTGTGGTTCCAGAAGTTGTTAGGCTATCTTGTTCTAAGGAGTCTTTTACAAATGAATAACTTTTAGACTGAGCAGATTCAGGTGACCCAGACAACAAGACATCTGATGAATTATTGGCTCCACCGCTTTTGTCATCCGGATCCAATGGGAAACTTTCAAGGGGCTCAGTGGTACAACTCTGTCGTACCAAAAGTGGCTTCTTTTGCTTATTAAGTTCATTTGGTTTAATGTTCAGTGGATCCAGTGATACAGCACCTGTGATAGAAACAGCTCCACTTTCATCTTTAACACGTTTCTGATGTTTTTCCATGGCAATGTCTAAACTATTGGCTGGGGAAAGCATGCGTTTACTTGAAGCTGTGGCTTCCTGTTGAGGGAAAAGTCCACCAACTGGCACTTTCTGAATCAGATTTAAAGATCCTAATGAAACTGGCATCTTGCCTTCCATCTCATAAACCAAGTTTTCAAACAAAGATATTGGCTGGGAACACGGCAAACATCTCAGATTATTTTTGTGGGATTTTGGCATCGAAGCCTGATCTTTTGCTACTGTCACTGATGCAGTATTTAGTATGCAAAGGGGCTGGCTTACTTGATCCTGGGTAACTAGAATTTGAGGAATGGGTGCAACAGAAGCTAAGCCATAAGATGGAATATTACTGTGAATACGTACAGGAACAACAAAAGGTTCTGCCTGATAGACTGAATTGCTGTTGTTATTAGGAACAGTTTGTTGCAACGGCTGTGCTACATACGGCTTGGACATGTTATTATTTAATTTACTAAATATTTCTAATGAAGGCCCAGCTTGATCCATGCCAGCTATTCCTGGAAGACCTGAAGGATATTGCTGTTCTACTTGCAAGGTTTTAATATTAAGTTGATATTTAGGTGCAAAACAATCCTCCTGCTTACAGTGCTGGTTAGCATTCTTTTGAGTTCCTAGTGCTGACCCTTTAAGACATGCTAGGGAATTACGACTCAGTGAGGACTGCTGATCGTGATGATTTAGACTCGATCCCAAAGACTGTTGAGTGGAGGGAAAATTAAGAAAGTTGTTGCTCTTTACTGATTCCTGCAAAGTCTTGCTATAATTTTGTGGATGCTGAGAACCTGAAGGAATATCTTCCAAAGGTGTCTCAGAACTTTGCAACCTTTGATAAGACTCTGCTGAAGTATCTGCTTGAAGAGCTGTTTGCAAAGAAACATGGGATACAGTGTCAGGCAGATTCTTTTCTGGAGCAATATTTAAAGAGATCTGTCTTACAAGAGGTCCCCTCCTCCTTTCTAAAAGAGGTACATGTCCAGGGCCACCACTACTGGCATTCAATTTGGAAGAAGAGATCTCTTTAAGTGAGGCAGGTTTCGATGCGGTCACACTTCCGTAATCAAAGCTCTTGCTCCTAGAGTCAAATACTTCCATGGAAGGCTGGGTACAATTAATTTGTTCAGAAGCAGCACGTCGCATTTCTCTGTAATGAGGACCAGGTACACTGAGTGTGTTTGAACAGGGAGGAATGATGATGAATTCCACTGATTTATTAACGGGATCTGCTTTGGCCGCGTTCTCATTCTTAGCAAGTTCATCTTTATCAAAAGATGCTGAGAAGCTAGATGCACGTGATAAACTGCTTTCCCGACTGAAACTTCTAGAAAGTGTAGATTCAAAACTCGAATCAGCAGATGACTGCTCAATTTCAGCCAAACGAATTCTTTTCTTTTTGGGAGGAAGTTTTTCGGTGGGTAGCTTTGATAGTGTTTCACTTCGTTGAGGCCAGTTAAATTTTTCTGTTTTCTCAAGATCACTGCACTGGCATTCCTGTTCTCTATCTGGCTCTTCTGTAACCAGTATTTCAGGAACTTGTATGTTATGTTGGCGAACAAGTCTTAGTGGCTGTACTGTTGCATTCTTTTCATTAGAAGAAACTCTACATTCATGATGAATTTGATGCCGTTTTGCTTCGGTTGCCTGAAGACTTTGGGAAGCGCTTAAGAGTGGATGCTTCTCTTCTTTAATTGCATTATTCAAGGAATGGTATTTCTCAGGCTTGTTAGCTGGGAAAGAAATAGGTGATATTCTTTCGAAAGAATCTGATTTTTCAAACGAACTAGGTCGGCTTAGGGAATTTGTGTGCTGAATCACAGAAATTCCAGCTCCTTGCCTTTTCAGCTCATTTTTTTCGTGCGCAATTGGAACACTGTGATTCTTCCCATGCAGCAAAATTTTTGGCTCTGTGGCTTGCTCTGTGATTTGAGTCTCTGTCTCATCTTGTGCCAGTCTCTGAACTGAAGTGTTGTATGAATCCAGGAGAGCAGCTTGCTTAGAGATAGCATCTCCTAGTTTATTTTGGCTCTCTACTTCTATAATATTCTTTGACAGGCTACTAGTATCATTTGTTGGTGTTTCATCATCCTCATCTCCAACACTTTTCATTTTCCTCCTTTTTCTTATCTGAGGTGTCTGCTCCCACACACCAGTTGACGTTGCTACTCGGTAATGAAGGATTTGTGGTTGTGTACTGTTCACCATAGTTTTATGTTCAGAATCTCGAATAGCTGCCTTGGTTTTTGGTCCGTGCAACTCTGAACAATAAAACTTTTTATGGTTCTCAAAATTCTCCAGTTTTCTATATCTATTTCTGCAAGTCTCACACTCAAACATTATCCCTCGGCCTTGATGTGATTTTTTAATTTTATCCAAATTTGAGCCTTGTACAAATGACTTGCTTCTTGCCATTAAGAATTCATTTGATACACTGCATCCGTAACTTTCGTCTACAGATCGTGCCGGTCCAAATGTGTGCCCTTCACTGGATGACGAATCTTCTATTGCTGTTTGACGAACAAGTGTGCGAGTGTGTCCAGTCTGGAGCTGTGGAGGGGAAGGTCCTGGCACAAAGACATCATCATACAAAGAGGCAATTTTATCATCAAAAGACTGACTTCCACGCAGTGGATGTGGAGGAGGTATTACATTGGTAGGTATAGCTGAATAACTGGTAGTAGGCATAGAATTACTTCTGGTTATGGGCAAACAGTCAAGGGTTGGTACAGACAAGAGAAAAACTTGCTTTGACTTTTCAGTTGGCGTAAAAGGAGACTTCGGTATATCAGAACTTGAGCTTGTTCTTCTACCCATTGGTTTTAGGTCAAACTGGAAGGAATCTTTAAAAATGTAGGATTTGGGAGAATCAATACTGCCTCTTCTAGAAAGGGATGTTCTACGTGGTTTCACGCTGTCCAACTGCTTGTCGTCCACTACTGCCTCATTATCAGATATTAATTTTGAAATGCGTTCTTCAAGGGTTTTTGTGGCCAAAGGTGGTCTCATTTGACCAGATGAAAGAAAAGACTTGTCAGCACAAGTAGTCTGTGCAGCAGTAACCACTGTGGTGATCATTCGTGGCCCACAAATTTTACTTAAGTCTTTTTCAGTTGTGGGGGGTCCCTTCAGAAATGGAGCTGGTGGACTCATGGTCTGGTCTGCACTTTCTGAACGCGAGAAATAGCCTGAATCAGTGCTACCTAAGCTTCTAGGGCTCAGGAGACATTTTCCTTGATCTTGAGAACAATCTGTTGCCTGCTGTCTCTGTAACTGTGCGTGTATTGTTGCCCCTATAGGGGTCCCGGGATGTTCCTCAGAAATATCTATTTGTTTTTTCTGATGTTTGTTGGTATCAAAATCTTTTATCAAGTCACTGTAAGTTATATCTGATTTCACATTTGTGACTGTAGAGGTGGGGACTGTTACTTTGGGGCAATCAAGTTTTAAAGGAGACATATTTATAGGGTAAACAACAACCTTAGGTAAAGCTGTTCTTGCTTGAATAGTTGACTCCTGAAATGAGGAATTGGCTACCAAATACTCTGAGTTGCTTAGTGAGATGGGATTACCTTTGCGTGAGGGTTCGGAATTAGAAGGGATTTTCACTACATGAGTTGGTTCCAGTTCTAATGATCCTTGATCATCTTGCCTCTCATCCGCCGTGCCTTCATCATCACTGTCACCACTTTCTTCTACATCTGAATGAATGCTAAGTGCTTTATCTGATTCATGGGAGAGAAACAGCCCAGAAGAGTCTGGCTGGAGAACACGTCCAACTTTGATAGCATGGGCATGCGATTTCTTGTGCTTGTACAAATTGCTTTTAGTTTTAAAAGAAAATCCACAGGTCTCACAAGGATACGGTCGTTCTCCTGTGTGGGAGCGAATGTGCTTTAGGAGAACACTGGGCTTAGCACATGCCCTGTTACAATACTCACAGACATATTTTCCCATTTTTTTAGGCTTCTGAACTTTAAGAAGGTTACATATTTGTTCTGCGCCATGGTTGACAACAGAGGCTATCTGGGCTGAATTGTACAAGGGAGCTATAGGTATCTGGGCAGTAGAGCTGGGTAGTAGAGCTGGATTAATTGATAAAGGAGAAGACGACTTTGCTACTAGGTGATTTTGACAAAAAGCCTGAGAAACAGAAGACTGGGAGGTTACTGAAGAAGTTACTGCTGTGCTGTATATATGTTGGAGTTTGAGATTTTCCTGATTCTGTTGATGTACCACAGAACTAGTGAAATTTGGGCACGCAGTTGCTTGCTGATTGTGTTGTCCAGCTTTTGCGGGAACTTGTTCTTTTGAGTGAGCAGCTGAGAGCATCTGTGCTTGTGAAGTCTTCCCTGATGTTGTTACATGCACAGTCTGTGAAGTGCAAGGATAAAGCTGAGATGCAGCTACATTTTTCGGCTGTAATGAAGCATTGTGACTTTGGGCACTCTGTGTATTGGATGCAAGAGAGGAAGAGGTGTTAACAGTTCTGTTTGGTCTCAGTTTATCCATCTGCATTCCACTAGAAGGGCATTCATGTGCTAAAGTGTTCAGTTCAGGCTCCATAGCTTTTAGTAAGACATCAAATGCAGTATTGGTACAGGAGGACAAGTTATTACAATCAACAAAACTAATACATTCATTGTTATCTATCTTTGATATACTTGAACAGCTAGTGGATCCTTTCTTCACTGGTAAATTTAGTTGAGTTGAACTGTATTCTTCTACTGACCATTTATTTAAGTCCAAGGACTGAGGTAACAGAGATGGTTTAGTGTGTAGTATAGTCTCGGCTGTAGATATTTTAATAGCTACCTCGTTATTAAATGTCCCCACATTTTGTTTAATTTGTTTCCCATTTTGTGAAGCCAAATTATGAGGTTCTTTTAATAGCTCCGAAGTATCAGGAAGTATTTTAGAAGATGATGAACGGTCTTCTACTTTTTCTTTAGATTTTGCCTGAGCTGGAGTTCTCAAAGGTGATTTGGGTATTTTTGTCTGATGATTCTCAGGTACAATCTTTTTACGCTTCACACCTTTAACTGTATCTGTGCTCCCTCTTGTAATAGCCTTGGAGATGTCTGCCCAAATACAAAGAAATAAAATCACATCATCAAATGAGCAGTTTAATTTATAAAGCAGTTTCAATTCACACCATGCTCAGTTATTTTTAAGCCATGCTTTTTAGAATTGGCAACTACTAAGCTACTACCGTAATTAAAAACAAACAAACTCGTAGTAACTCATCCAGTTACAGTACCTGCTTCAGCAGGATGAGTCCAACATAACACTTCAGGAATTTGGACAATTCCAGAGTCTCCACTTTCTTATAATCTGTTTGAATTCTACAAAATATTACTTAAGCTTCTTTTATATATGATATACTAAACAAAGACAAGAAATGTATCAATACCTGTTTATTCCACTTTCATCATTTACTATTCCATTACAACCCACTTGCATAACTGATTAACAAACAAGCAAATAAATAAGAATAGTCTAAGTATTTATGCACAGTTAACTATGGTCCACTATAACTTTATGTTTTGGAATTTAATAATGCTACCTCTCTGGATACTGGATTTAAAATAAATATGATTAAAATGAAGTTTAACTCAAGAATATTCCATAACATGTTCTGTATTTATTTATAAAACTCTGGGTGGCTCAAATGCAAAACAATAAAAACAGCATAAATACAACAAAGCACATGCACACATATATAACAAACTTAAGAGTACAAAATACAAAAGCTGAGGCCCCCTCTGTCAACAAAACTGACCAGTACTGGGTTCCACTAAACCCCCACTCCTCACCCCTTTGGGGAAAGTCAGGATTTTACAGAATTCCTGATGGGCAACATAGTCAGAGTCACCCAGATTTTTGGGGGAGGGGGGTGTTCCAAAGGGAAGACACAATAACATTCTTGAATCTTACAAGATGGCATTGTTTCACAGAAGACGTAAGCCCACAAGTAACTTGGCCGTGTACCATGAATGGTTTTAAAGGTGAAAGGCAACAATTTTGAATTGTACTCAGAACCATGCTAGAACTTGCTGTAGAGATATTACATTGGCAAATCTTGGTGTACCCAACACTGTGATGCTGCATTCTGAAAGCACTGAAGCTTCCAAATGCTTTTCAAGATAGCCCTACGTAGAGCATATTGCAGTGCAGTAATACAGACAAGAAATGATTCGGGCATCAGCACGTCTCAATCTACGAACTGATGCAATTGATGCGCACAAAGATTTGTGCAAGGTCATCCTAGCTAAATCTACCATTTATTCCTCAAGCAGGAGTTGTGAGTCCCAGATTACACACCAATTCTATCTGGTGGAGTGCTACTCCATCCAGAGTTATAGATGGAACAGCTCAGAATCAGAAGGCCTCAAAACCCAGAGACATCCAGAACACTCTTATCTTGCTAGGTTTCAGCTGCTACCTGTTCCTCCCAATCCAGCATCAAGGCACTGAATAAGCTCCTCTACAGAGTATCAGTTGAACAGCCTGGGGCAGAAATGTACAATTGGGTATCATCCACATATATCTTATCCCAGTGGTTTCACATAGATGTTAAACAGGGGTTAAATAGGAATAGAGAGAGAGTTGAACCCTGAAGTTCAACAAAGCAGAGGGTTAGATCTTTCTTCCACTCCCAATATTAATGGCCCTTAAGGTAAGAGGATAACCACCAACACAAAACTCCCACTCCCAACCCTGTAAGCCAATCCAGAAGGATATTGAATGCTGAAAGATCCAGAAGGACAGATGCACCACTCCCATCCCATGCCCTCCCCAAGTCACCCACAAGCATGAACGTGCTGTTTTGATGCTTAAGCCTAGCCTGAAACTAGATTAAAAAAGGTCCAGATGATCCATTTCATCCAAGACCCTTTGAAGCCGGGAACTAAGGACCCTCTCAACAATCTTCCCCCCAAAGGAAAGGCTTATCTGTATCCCTTCTGGCTGGTTAAGACCTCCTGGGAGGTTACTTGTTGAATGCAACCCTGGTGAATGTTTCTTTGCTTCCTGCAACCTAGTCCCTCTTTGGCAAAGAAGCATTCATCAGAGGCATTCAACAAGTTTCAACAAGGAGATCTTAACCAGCCAGAAGGGATACAGATATCCAAACTCATGGTTCCATGACCTTCTCCACTTCCTCAGGACTGACAGGTTGGAATTCTTTCCAGATAACTGAGATTGCACCTCAGTTCAATTCCGTATGACTTGCCCAAGCAGAATCCAACTCCAAGCAGATGAATGGCTTTTATACAACAAATGTTTAGAATAGTCTTCACAACAGTCCTGAAGAAGTTCCTCCACCTGATTCTTACCAAAGAGTGGGACCAGGTTGCAGGAAGCGTGGTTGCAAGACAATTATTGCAGTTGCAATAAGAGTAGACAAATAAGCCCATAAGTCTCCAGGAGATCATTTGTCCATGACAAGGGACTGATTACAATATTCTCAAAACCAGATACTCATCAATGCCCACAACAAATACCAGAACTAGTATAGGTTACCTTCCAGCTATGTCTTCTGTTTTATTATTATGTCCCTAATAATTTGGATCAAATCCCATGACTGTATTGAACTGCCAAGTCGCCTGATTCTAGGCCCATAAGAGTCAGATCACAATAGCCACTTTACCTTCCCTGTCCCAGGATCAAGGCTGACGCCACACTCAAAAGCCAGAATGCACATTTCTAAGAGCACGCACATGCGCGCGCGCGTGCACGGTTTCAGTAATGCAAACTAGGTCAGACCTCTCAACTAAGTCATCAATGAATCTTATTACAGCTGACTATACATTAAATAGTAACAGATGGAGGGCAGGAGCAGTGAAGGTCTAATCTCAGAACTAAGTGCATTAAAATATTTCATTGGTAATAAACACTGAAGCTGCCATTTCTGCCCACTCGTCTTTTCCCATCTCTCCCCATGCCTTTACCTTCCTCCTGCACATTCAGTCACCCAAACCACATCAACCCAATCCTCCTACACTGTGTCGAATCCCACAGACCCTTGCCCTCCCAACCCCAATCAAAAAATCCATAATCACTACCCTCACACATGCAATGCCAATGGATGACAAACTTACCCAAGTACTTGAGTACTTCTACCTAGCACACATCCCCTGCTACTTGGGGCATCTGCTTAAATCCTACTCCATATCCAATTCTTCCATGCACACCATTCTTCAGCCATGACACTCTCACCTGGGCAACCAGAAGTAGAATCAATTATACCCTTCAATCATCGGGGTTGGCTAGATATGCCCTCCCATCTCTCTTAGAAGCAGAGGAAAAAATTCTAGCCTCCCATAGGCCCCCTTTCTACAGTCAGCCTAACCAGATATGGTTAGTCCAGTCCTTCTTTCTTGGTTCCTTGGGTTGCTTTAATAGCGATAGCAATAGCACTTAAGACTTATATACTGCTTCACAGTGCTTTACAGCCCTCTCGAAGCAGATTACAAAGTCAGCATATTGCTCCCCCAACAATCTGGGTCCTCATTTTACCAACCTCGGAATGATGGAAGGCTGAGTTGACCTTGAGCCTGGTGAGATTCGAACTGCCAAATTGCAGTCAGCCGGCAGTCAGCAGAGGAAGCCTCCATTACTGCATTCGAACCACTATGCCACCACGGCTCTTGGTTACATCTTTACAATGTAACCAATAAAGTAGTCCTAGGCCACTCTAAGTCCACAATCCAGAAAGTGAAGCAAAGGACACAAAATGACTGATTGAATAGCAGCCAAATTCAGATAATTCCTAAATTATCTGTTGTTGTTGTTGTTGTTGTTCAGTCACTAAGTCGTGTCCGACACTTTGCAACCCCATGGACCATAACATGCCAGATCCCCCTGACCTCCACTGTCTCCCTGAGTCTGCCTAAACTCAGCCCACTGTGTTGATAATCCTCTGCTGTCCCCTTCTCCTTTTGCCTTCAATCTTTCCCAAAATCAGGGTCTGTTCTAATGAGTCCTTTCTTCTCATTTGGTGGCCAAAATATTTCAGCTTCAGCTTCACTATCTGTCCTTCCAAAGGACAGTCAGGGTTTAGACTAGAGGCTAAAACATATAAAGAACGGTTGCTGGAATTGGGTATGTCTAGTCTGATGAAAAGAAGGACCAGGGGTGACATGATAGCAGTGTTCCGATATCTCAGCGGCTGCCACAAAGAAGAGGCAGTCAAGCTATTCTCCAAAGCCCCTGAGGGCAGGACAAGAAGCAATGGGTGGCAATTCATCAAGGAGAGAAACAACCTAGAACTAAGGAGACATTTCCTGACAGTTAGAACAATTAATCAGTGGAACAACTTGCCTCCAGAAGTTGTAAATGCCCCAACACTGGAAGTTTTTAAGAAGAGATTGGAGAATCATTGTCTGAAGTGGTGTAGGGTTTCCTGCCTAAGCAGGGGCTTGGACTAGAATACTTCCAAGGTCCCTTCCAAATCTGTTATTCTATTCCATTCCATTCTATTCCTATTCTATTCTAATTTCCTTTAGGATTTAATCTGTGATTTGATCTCCTTGCAGCCAAAGGACTCTCAAGGTCTTATCCAACACAAATTATCTGTAACTGTACATAATTACTTGTACGAATTATCTGTAGCTGTAGTTAGTTAGTTCTTCTAGTTTGCAAGGATAAAAAGAAAGAATAACATCTGTTGTGTAATATCTTCATCCAAGGAACTGCTGCATTAATTATTCTGTCTGGGGGATGAAAGAATTGTGACCTCTACAGGTTGCTCTTGTGTACTACAACAAACCAGATTAATACTTGGCTATAATCAACAAGAATCCCTGATTCTAGGGTATTTTCAACAATGCATTATGGTTTCAATAACATATTTTTTTATTTTACCAACTTCCAACTGATTTGATAGTTTTGAGCAAGTTGTTGGTTTTTCTGTTCAAACTGAGTATTTCACAACCATGAAAAGCATCTCAAAACATGCTACAACTATTTGAAAATATAGTCAGTATCTTTATGAAAATTCTGTATTTGGCAAAAAAGCATTCAACGTTTCCTACATAATAAAGACAGAACAGCATTAAAAGTTGAAGAACTAAATCAACACACACAGTGTGCTTCCTTCTTTATTGTCAAAACAATCCCTGCTCCAACAGTTCTGGCATTTATACATTATTTCAGCACTGAAAAGGTTTTTTAAAAACATGCAATTACAAATGCTACTGTTCTTTGAAATTCTGTGTCAGAAATGAATTTTCTAGTCACTCATTGAATCAGAATAGAGTGTTTTATACTGCTAAGATGCAGGCTTTAAGGTCCTTTCAGACCCATAACAAATAGATCAGGATAGACTGAATCCTTATGGTCTATTCTGAAATCTGTCACTAGTGTTCCCAATTTCTTTCCCCCAAAATAACTGATAACTCTTCAAGCACGGCAAGTACTATCTTACAGGATGTAAAGCTGTATTTTAATGAATTCATAATATACACGTTATATATGTATTGTATATACATATATGTGCAGTCATGAAGAAAATATAGTAATAGCCTAGGAGTATGTGCAGTGAATGATAACATAATTGTGATAATTACTTTCTGGGATATCATGGAACATTAATCTTTCCATTGGAGAAAAATGTTCTTCATGCTAGTACAATTCAAGCTTTTTATTGCTTTATTGTAAGACTTTATTTTATGTTTTTTTCTTTATTAAAATTATTCCAAATCAGACTAAACTTTTTTTTTCATATCAGAATTACAGTCTTTATATTACGAGGCTGATGAGGAAGAATAAGAAGTAATATGATTTTTACCTTTTTTAGAATCTTCTGTTTCATTTAATTCTTTCTGGGCTTCTTCAATTTTATCTAAAAGAAAAAAATATCAAAACTTAAAAAAAGCAAAACTTATTTTAAAGTATTACACTTTCTCAGCTAACAGTTGCTGCATAACCAATTTATAAAATATTCTTGATATTACTGAATAGTTTACACATAATGAAAATATTGCCCACATAAAAACAATGTAACTTTCAAAGCAAAATCATTTTTTGCAATTTGAAAAGTAAGCATCATAGCCACTCATTTGTATTTGGCAACTTTCTTAAGCTTTCCAAAAAGCACAAAACAATGAAAATTCAGGATATTACTTTTATAAATAAAACTCACAGAAAGAGAACATACAGAAACAAAATTAAAACACGGTACCTCATGGATGTGCTAATCTGTATAGTGAAAAGAATTAAAAACAGCAAGAAACTTCTCTATTGGGAATGTCTACTACTAATTTTTACTTGGGCTGCCTGTTGTTCCTTGAATGAGATAGCTTGGCATGTCAAAAAAAATTTTCATCCCTGTGTGTTATATTAATGTTTTTTTCTCCTCTTTAACTTCCAACTATCTTGGACAGAAAAAGAAAAATATCTGAAGCATTCTCAACTCCTAGTGACGTCATTGACATGGTCATGTAGTTTTGCTGGGGGGAAAAATAGGAATGATTTGTACTGCCTTGCTCCAGGATGTCTTATAACAAGGGTCTCCAAACTTGTCAACTTTAAGACTTGTGGACTTCAACTCCCAGAATTCTCCAGCCAGCTACTGGCTGGAGAATTCTGGGAGTTGAAGTCCACAAGTCTTAAAGTTGGCAAGTTTGGAGACCTCTGCCTTATAAACTTCTTGATCTACCTTTATCCTGGGATTCTGGGGGCCTCCAAGCTAAGGATTAATGAAATCTAACCCTGCTTAAATTTTTGAGATCAACCAAGATTGGCTATATACTTGACTACATTGGACAATTCTCTCCACAATTCCCAATGTCTGTTGCATTTTTGGGGAATTATGAAGGTCGTAGGCTAAAATATTAAAAAAAAACCATGTTTCATTAAGGTAGAATCACTAGATTATCAAATTCCATAGATAATCAAGATGCTTTCATGTGCTCAGTGATCATCAGTAATATATGAAGATTACAATAAAGCTACCCAGAATCCCTTGCTTAATTGATTGTATAAAGCCCAAAGTATTTAAAACTCTTTCTTAGCATATATGAATGTGTATACATAACTAAAAAAACTCAAACTATTATTCTTGATAGGTGAACTTGCCAAATCGATTTACAGTTTCTGTTTCAACTTATTGCCATGACAACCATGACAGGTTGCTATTATTTTCACATCACCTTGCTGATGTGAAATGAGATTTACTCAGACCCATCCAATGAATCTTTATCTGAACTAGGATTTTAATCAAGATTAGAGTCCAATAATCTTTCACAAAGTATTTTATCATGCATTTGCATGTCATAAGTGTGTGCGTTTGTTTCCTGATACTCCAAAATGTATAATTTTTATTCATTAAAATATCAGGATCCTGTGAGTGTGGATGAATGAGAATGTTATTTTAACAATGAATGTTTTGCAATATATATATATATATATATATATATATATATATATATATATATATATATATATATATATATATATATATATATATATATATATATATATATATATATATATAAGCACTGCCTACACAGCAAATGTTTATAATAATCAATTCCACCTCCACATCTAGCTGATGAAATCTGAATTCTCCATCAACAGTGGAGATGTTTCAAAATTGATGCCCACAGTAATCCAGTATTTCTGAAAACACGGAAAGCAGATGCAGTGTCTACTCAGAATTCCTCATACACTGCAAACCATTGTAATAATTTCCAAATAGTACAATCAGTATCAAGTGCTCTAACGTAAGAAGTGGCTGATGACTATCCCTTGCTACCTAAAATAACTGAACAAAACAAAAACTGGAAAAAAAAGAAACCTCTTAATGCTTTGAAGTATTTGCATCCCACATTTCATTTTTTATATTATCTATCACTCCTTAGTTTATAGGGCTGCCGTGCTTTTTAGAGGTAGAATCCTGTATGCCTGTAGCTTTGTGTGGTTTGAACAGATTACTCTAATTCCAGTAATAGAAATTATATTTCTTGTTATCTGTTCTCCGACTGAATGCAGTTGAATTATATTGATAGTAAGGAAATGTACCTTCACCTAAGCTTTCCTTTACTGTGCCCTTACTGCCCAACTGGTGACAATGTTGCTTATGGAAGCTGAAAATCTCTTGGTTTCAACCCATTCTCTATTGGACTGCCTCTGAAGACTGAAAAGTTTCATTAATTCCAAATTATGTGATTGGCATAAAATATCCATGTGTAGTATATATAACATAGATCATAAAATAAGTTTCTTCCAAAGTTTACCCATTACTTGAAATATCTGGAGATCCACATGCCGCCCATCTTATTTCACGAAGACCTTTTGCTACCAATAGGCCATAGGGAAACCATTCTCCAACATCTACTGTTATATGGACTTCCACAGCCAATATGATCATATTATGCACGTTGTTAAAACATGGAATGGTTTCACATTACTGGATACATTTTATATGTTCTCATACTCCTAGTTCATTGCAATCTAAAAAATGTACAGTGTTTTTAGCACTATATTTCTAATTACTTGTTGCAAAGAAACAGATGGGGACAAGCAGATGGTATTTCACAAATATCTTGGAATTCACAGACTATAAAGACACATGGATTTTTTATTTGCAGCAGCTATTTAGGACCACTAGGCCATAGTTTATAACCATGGTAACAGACTGAATGATCAGGTATGACCAACAGCTTTCCTTCTGAGAATTCATTGAAGAACTGTTTCATCTTCCCAGCCTTTACACAATGAACTTCTCCTTTCTTCCCATTTATCATAACTGACACATGCAGTTCACTCCAAACATATTCCATATCCTCAAATATTTGTTAAAATAGAGTGTGTTAACATTATTAAGTACAATGACTAAAATCTATTGGAATTCTCCTGCCAATAAGAGTGAATACGGTGTCCAAGCACTGGCTTCTCTAATGACCTGTATTGTACACCTACAGAATACTATTTTTGTTTCTCACAAAATCAGAACTTCCTCATTCCTGCCCATTAGTTTGAAAAACTTATCATTGGATTCCGCATTTCTGATATATCATTTAAATCAGGGATCTCCAACCTTGGCCACTTTAAGACTTGTGGACTTCAACTTGCTGGCTGAGGAACTCTGGGAGTTGAAGTCCACAAGTCTTAAAGTGGCCAAGGTTGGAGACCCCTGATTTAAATGATATACTTCTGTTCAATATAAAGATTAAAGATAGTATCAAAAAGTGACCTGACTCCTACAAAAGATCAATGAGAGCTTGTATAGACTTAGATTTACCACTAGGAGTCAGCTTTGTATAAGTAATTATTAGAATCAAACATTCTCCAGTGTACAAAAAAAGTTAATGCTAATAAAAATTGATAACTTTTTGTGCATTAAGATGGGAAGTGTATTAATACAACTATCTTTCTAATATCAGATACAATATGTTAGTAAATAACTCTTACAACTTTTGTTGCACAGCAGCAATTAAAGAAAGCATGCTATGAAACCTTTTGTATGAAGTTAAATAGCCCCAGTCAGGATGTAGTACATTAATCCACCATTTGCTAAATAGACAAATGGACGTAATGATATTACCGTGCCTCAAGCTACACCTGAAGGCAACATCAGTGGCTGTTATTTTCATTGATGTGTGAAACACATAGATAAAAGTTAAATTTCAAAGATTCACACGTGCATGTACAAGAAGTAATGTATTTGCTAGTGTGGTAACTCTGATGCTATGGGGAGTGCACCTGCTACAAAAATACTAATTGATCAGAAAACAAATTTCCTGTAGTTCAAGAGCATGTTTGAATACACCATACAATATTTTTGATTATGTCTGAATGATTTCACCTTCCTTTAATTCAAATAAAGGTAACCCTCTACATTTGCAATTGAGCCTGGAATTACGAAAGTAAATTGTTGCAGATAAGCAGGTTACCATGTGACCAAGCCTGATTTTACAATGTTGCTGCAGTTGTTAAGTGAACACCATGGTTGTTAAGTGAATCCATTTTAGCCAATGGACTTTTTTTTTGTTACAAACATGAAATAAAATCAAAAAAGTATGGTCACATGACCATGAGATGCTGCAGATGGTTAGAATGGTGAGTTGGCTGCCAAGCATCCAAAATGCAATCACATGGCTGTGGGAGGCGGTAGAAGGGATGCGCCTTTGTTGGAAGTTCAAAATCAGGTCGTCAGTACCTTTGGGAAGGAGCTGTCATAAATTTAAACAGTGCTAAGCAAATGGTTGTCAAGCTAGGGCTATTTATAGCAGATTTGCAACAGCCATCTTATAAGTCCTTTCACATCAACCTATCTAAGCCTCATTCTATGCCTACTCCCTACCTGTACCCAGGTTTCCTTATCTTATTTCAAAAACAAGGTTTTAGGCAAACCAATTAGAGTTGAGTTTTCACTCGTGATTAGCTGCCCACAGGGCCTTGTTTTCCTCAACAAGAGCTAACTCCCCAGGAGTTGGAACTTTGTACGAGACTTAATGCAACCTTTAGAACCCAAGCTTTCAATTTTAGATCTTTGTAGTGTGATTGCAATGATTTAGGACACAAAAGATCTATCAGCAGTTGAACATTTGGCCTTGTTGATGGTCTTTATTATGTAATAAATCAGTGCCACATTATAATAAAATTTTATCATCGTATTAACTACCATAAGAATGTTGTAGTGCTGCATTTATTCACTGATCCTAAAGTTTACTACTCAAGACAAGAGATAATAACTCAGAATAATACATCAATATAGGCTACAAAGTGGGACTTTAAAATGGGGGGGGGGGGAGCTCCTATGGAAACCTAAAGATTAACAAATTTATTATAGTATGAGGTTTTCTGAATTAGCATCTTCTTAATTAAATGTATTTACTATAGTTATCAGCAAATAAAAATAGCGAAATATCATAGTATATTTTGCATTTCTCTCATTTTCCTTGTGTTTTCATGTTTCCTATTGAAGGTATTTTATTAAATGGTTCAATAAATTCAGCCTGTTGACCATTATATGGTTTATTTCTGATTTACATATCATGCACAAATTGATGTATATTGTTCTTTAAAAATAAAAACAAATGTAAAACTAGCATTTGTTAACTTATTAGTAACACCTGAGGCTTAACATGATGTATGAACAGGTTTATGAGATACAATTTTGACTTCCTAGTTTATTTATAAATATTTGTTTGTATATTGCCTAAACTTTTAATCAGTCCTGAGACACACAAGGCAAATACTCTAAAACAGAAATGGAAATCATTCATCATTATTTTGCTTATCTACAGAACTAACCCAGACTTGATAACAAATCATGCTTTAAACAAATTTAGGCTTAATATAATGTATGAATGTAAGGAACTATAATTCAAATACAAGGGTGGCTTATCAAAAGCAAAGAAGTTTTTACAAAATAAAATAGATTTATGTGAGTCAAAGGAGAGAGATAGAACCAAAACGTTTCAAATATAGATATACTTTATCTATCACAGTAGATGGCAGCATTAAGCTGACCTTAGCATATCTAAAAAAAGATAAGCACAGTTAGATTCATTAATATTAGATGAAACTACAAGGAAATCCCAGTATCTATAACTAAGTAAGGTATTTGAAAAAACTTCCTATTATGTGATAAAAGTACATCATTTTATAAAGTTTCTAAGAGTATTCTGCAAGTGGTCATGAAGTCACTAGAACATAGTTAGCATTTCTTCATGTCCCACAGGGTCAGGATTTATGGAATTTATACTCAATATACATATCAACGCTTATTTTGAAAATGTATTTCAGACTTTTTCATATCTCTCCCTTCTCACCTATATGGGTCCTACGTGCCTTCTCATGTCCTCTTTCAGAGACCTGGGAGTTTGAGGGTTTTGCGCATTACCTTAGCTGTTCCTAGCACTGCACTATCCTGGACAGATATCTCCGGTGTTGTTTCTGGGATCTGTTGGAGCCACTTTCCCAGATTAGGAATCACAATCCCGAGAGCTCCTATCACTACTTGCCACTTTGGACTTTACTTGACACATCCTCTCTAATTCCTCCTTCACATCCCAGTATTCCTTCTCAACTCCTTGATGTTGCTGTCATTTGGCCCCACTATATCTATCGATACCACTCTTCTGGCTCTTGTCTATACCACAATGTTTGGTTGATTGATCACTATCTGTCTACTCATCTGGATCCGGATGTCCTATAGCAGGGGTCTCCAACCTTGGCAAGCTGGCTGAGGAACTCTGGGAGTTGAAGTCCACAAGTCTTAAAGTTGCCAAGGTTGGAGATCCCTGTCCTATAGGATCCTAGCCCTTTTATTCTTCACAATCTTCTCTGGAATCTCCCATCTGGACTTGGAAGGCTCTATCCCTTGTACTATGCAGATGTTTGTAAACACAAAGCCAGCTATTTGATTGTGCCATTTGGTATATGCTGTTCCCACCTGCATGATACAGATGCCCAAAATATATATGTAATGAACTGGAATTCTGAGATGTTGTGCTGGATGTTGTCACAATTCTAATCATACTATCCACTTCAAGAACCCAACATAATACAGGTGAAGACATTCCATGGTTCCCTTATAAAATCGGGAGATGTGTCATGCTTTACTTCCGTTGCACAAGAAATTATTTACTGAAAATCTGCACTGTGAAGACTCAAAGTCAAACAGTTTATTCTTTTCTTTCAGTTGACTATACAGCTAAAAATGCAGTTAAAAATAATTGCAAGGTCAAGCAAGAGTTTTGATTTTGATCCATTTATCAAATAACTTTTACTACTCAAGCTAACAATCAAACATACTTGAGAAACACATTAAAAAACAAATAATTTTAGATCCTCAAGCCCTTAAGAAGCTTAATAGTAAAACAACTGTGTGCCTCCCTAAAGAAAAAAAAAACATTTGACAGCTATAAACAGCAATTGTTGTACAATATTTATGAAGCTGGAAAAAGACATACCAGAACAGCAACAAAAAGCTAGTACATAAATATAAAGCAGCATTATAGTTTGCAGCACGGTATTCCCCAACACAACGCTAAAAAAAGAATAACCAGAAAGTCATACAAACACAAGAAGCCACACAGTCATATTTTGTATAGCTAACAAAATCAATACTGATCACTACTTGCACTCATATAAAACAGTAAATTGAACAGATAACTTTAAGCAGATTTGGGTTACTCTTATTTTAAAAAGCAACTTATTTTGATATAAATGCTATTACCTATTAATATATTTCAGTTAACTATTTAAGACACCATCATAACCAGTTTTCTTCTCCTATGAATTATTGCACCATATGATAATACCACCTACTATTTGAATATTCATTTCATCTTTTTTTTAAAGGTTATCAAAATCTATAATATGGCTAGAATGCTGGAACAAATGTATATTAGCGCAAGCATTCAAAAATAAATGGTTGTTTGTCCCACCTGATGTTTGAAACATCTAGTACACCAGAACCAAACATCAGTAAAACACATGGTTACTAATAACTGTTTCACAGGGTAATTTTAGCATATTCAAGCCCCATCAGTGACTATTTGCATAAGAGAGATAATCTCTACCATACAATCCATAACTATCCACCCACATTGCTGCATTATATCTTAAGATTTGCATTATATCTCAAGATTTGAAGCAAGAAGAAAAGTAAGAACTATTTACATTTAGAACACTTGGTCTTTCAAAATTGAAAATGCTTAGCCTGCAAATTCAATTGCCAGGAAAAAAAAGTCAGTCCATTAATTGCAGCCAATGTTATCACATAATAACTATGAATTGCTCTGTATCTATAATGCAACCTTCTTTCCTACTTATCATCCTTTTCCATTACATATCTCTTTCCAACTGCAATAGGATCATTTTAATTTATGGTATTTACTCAAAGTTGTTGTCAGAACACTTGCAAGCTTTCAAACATAAAAAATAGGAATACTAAAGGCAACATTGTATTTACATTCTCTTAATTATAGACATAAAATAGTCACCCACATTTTCCAAAATACAGTATTGAAATGTTAGGATTACAAAGAAAGAAATAATCAAAATTTATGACTAAAAAAAAAAAAACATTCCCAACTGAGTTTACAGAGTCTTTAAAAAATACAAGTAGCAATATCTACTTTTCTTCAAATGCCCACTTAGACTAGTAATAATTGATGGAGAAAATGAAAAGAAAAACCCTAGAAGAACTTACCAAAGCAGACAAAGCCTTTTTCTATACAGTAATTCTTTTCATTCATATTAAAAAAAACTCCCAGTGATTAACTCTTGGGTTGGTAAAATACTTTAATTGCACTAAGGGCAGTGTTTACTCTTACTGCAGAAATGCATATTTCTGTTTACATACTGCCACGCTGCAATGTACACAAGCCAATGCAAAATATACTGTATTCTGAATTGTAAAGCAAATTAATCTTACATATCTGGGTACTTAAAAGTTTGTTCACATGATGATATAAACTGCAATAGAGCCTTCATGCAGGTATCACCCAGGAATTCTTCCTATTTATAGCTGTCTTAACACTGCAAACTTCTCCTTTATACAAATAATAAAAGGAAATGCAACATTGTTTAAAAAATAATTCCTGTTCCTAGATCCTTCCTTCCAATTAATTCCTACCCACTGCTTTATACCTTTTCTCGTAGTCTGGAATAATTAGGCAGCTTTTTAATAGTCACATTACCCGAGAGCTGACAGGTCATCCCCCATTATAATGCCACAATACACCTGAATTGCCCTGCCACATCATGCTATATTCAAAGCGCAATTCTAAGATGTAATCTCTTGCAGGCTTAGGGATCCTAGGAATCCTCCCCCGCTATCTCTCCATGGCAACAGTAGCTACAGTAAAGGCAGTCCACCTCTTATGCAAGCAAAGGGAATATGAAACATTGCCAAGAAAGAGGCCACAAATGCCAGCAGTCAAAACATCACTCTTACTCCTCCTCCCTGTTTAATTGTTGTCTTAAAGAAACAGCCATCCATCTGATTGGATTTGTTTTGTGTTAGAAAAGCCTGTGCGTGTTGATCTGCATTGGGGCAGCTGGAAAGGGGAGGGGGCATTGCAAATTAGGACTTTCTAAAGTACTTTCCAGCGCTTGAGAGGAACCTTCTTCTCAAACCCTTCCAGAAAGGCTTTGCCTTCCGCTCCTTGATGACCAAGGGTTTGAAGCACCGTATTTGTCATCCTTCGGCGTAAAATCCTGAGCCCAAGAAGACAACAATATCCTATCTTTGAAAAGTTTTTTAGACTAAAAGCTTCCTTTGTTTTCTTGGAACAACAAAGGATATGTCACTGGGTTGCTTTTACAGACTCGTGGGATGTTTTAGTAAAGTGAAATTAGAGTCGGAGGTTTATTTTAAACAATTCCTTAAAAAATAATAATAGAATGGTATGTGTCAGGAGAGGAGAGGAGAAGCTGGAAGGGACCTTGGAAGTCTTCGAATCCAAACCCCTGCTCTGGCAGGAGACCCTATACCAGGGGTCTCCAACCTTGGCAAACTTTAAACCTGGAGGACTTCAACTCCCAGAATTCCCCAGCCAGCAAAGCTGGCTGGGGAATTCTGGGAGTTGAAGTCCTCCAGGCTTAAAGTTGCAAAGGTTGGAGACCCCTGCCCTATACCATTTCAAACAAGTGGCTGTCCAGTTTTTTCTTAAAAACCTCCAGTGATGAAACACCCATGATTTCTGAGGGCAAGCTGTTCCACTGGTTAAAGTTTCTCCTTAACTGGGCAAGAGCCTAAAATATTAGATCAGCTTCAGCATCAAGATTAACCCAGGGTTCAGCAACCTTCTTCCACAGAAGGGCCAGGGGCCATGTATTTCCATCTGTCTCGCAAATACACTTGTACTTGGAAGGACTATTCAGGGCAAGCTATAGAGAAGGGTTTCTTCCTTAGGGAAACAAAAGCCCCTAAGCAAAGTCTTGGAATGCCTCTTGTGGTTGAAGAAATAAATGCTTATGGAAGGAGGAAGAAGAAACTTTAGTAACGGAAGGCACACAATCAATGCATATCTATATTTATATCTTGTCTTATAACTCAGTCCAAATTGTTACAATTTATTAAAATAGTGTAGTCTACATCAGGTACGAGATAGAATTACACACATGAATTGTTTTTCAGGACCACTTTTTTTTCATTAAGCAGGCATGGAAATAGAATTGTAACATAAGTTTTAAAATGATTATTGGGCAGACATAAATAAGCCTTTAATAAGCTTCCGAGGTCTGGAAAGTCCTCACACACATTTTGAGAATTAATCATGCTTACCATAAACCTACTGAACTCATTGGGGCAAATTAATCATGGCACTCTCTTGTCTACTTTCCTGGACAGATACACATTAATGGAGGTATTAAAGCATTTCGGAGTAGTACAAGCTCTGTAAATAATGTTGTTAAACAGAGATGCTGCTCTATTGATCATATGAATGCCCAGAAGAACTTACACCACACTGAACAATTGCAGCAAGGGATAGGCAACTATGCATGATGAATCCATACCATTCAGAAAACCCCACAATCAGAAACATTTACAGAGGTTATATGATTTAATGACTCAGTTTATGTTCAGAATTCTACAATTCAAGCTTCAAAACCATCAGGATATTCAAATTAAGATGTTCAATCAAGTTAAGAAACATTGGTCTAGAATAGGGGTGCCAAACTCCATTTCACTGAGGGCCACATCAGGGTGTTTTTTTTACCTGGGGGGGGGCATGGCCAGCTTGATGTCACTCATATCAGGTGTACTTGTGGTGGCCTGAGCGCTCTGCCAGCAAAAATGGGCTCCTGATCGAGCTCCGTTTTTGGCGGGACAACCTCCTTCAACCCTCTGCCAGCGAAAACGGAGCTTGGGAGCGGCCCTCCTGAGCTCCATTTTCGCTGGCAGAGGCACCGTGAGCCAGTCCTTTGCTATTTCCAGGATGGCCCGGCAGGCCAGATCTAAGCACCCCATGGCCCAGATCCGGCCTGTGGGCCTTGAGTTTGACACCCCTGGTCTAAGAAGCCCTGGTCTAAGAAGCAACAATGGCCACTCAATAATCCAATTTAGAAGTTACCAGGGGCATGGATAAACTGTCTCTGCACAGAACGAGATACAAAGGTATTTGTATAGAAATAACATCTAAATACGGAAGATGGTTCTTTGTACTACAAAATCTCATCATAAAAGAAAAATAATAGAATTGCAAGCTTTGCGCTTGGGATATTAGGAACCATCTGTTTTCCTCAGTAACACTGTCAAGCAAAAGATCCTCCATAAAAGATGGTGGTAACTGATTCTTGCCACCACCCAGTTTACTTTCTTTATATCACTACCATCATCCTTGGTTATATTGGTCTATATACCCTACTTATTTCAGCATAATATTTTATGGCCAAACCCATAGGCTTCCAAATTGAAGCACAATGACCAAAGAAAAATGATACAATATACATTGAACCCATCTTTCACACTTTTGTCCCAGCATCAGATGCCAAAAGTCACAAGATTTATGTCATGACAAGATTTATATCACAACATCATGGCTCATAGTTCATCCATTGCCCTCCCTCCCATAAATGCTCTGCCTTTCTTCACTGCTGTCCTATTGTGCATGTTTTCCAGGTTAAGAACCTGGATACTTATTGAAAATCTTTTCCATTTTTATTGCCCTATACTAAAATAGTATATCCAAAGTTATCACAAACATCTGCAATAAGTCATTTTGACAGCACAAGTGGAAAACTGGATATAGAATTGCTGTAATACTGAAATCAATTATACAATTAGATTATAAAAATATATTTCTACCTATGTGAGTTGTTTTTTCACAACAAGCTAAACTATGATTTAATTCAGTAAGTTACACCCATGAAAATGTAATTGGTGAATAATGTGATGTGCCAACCCAGTTATTCTATTATCTGCTTGCTGCTATCAAGTGAGAAAAAGGAAACAATAACTGACAAACATCTGTTTTTTCTTCATCAATAGGAATGGAATCAATTACTGTATGTGTAAAAATAAGACACCAATCATTTTAAAATAAACTTTTGATGATTTAATCATACATTGCAATATATATTATTTTCCACAATGACATTTTTTGAAAAATGAAAAAAGGATAAAAATATGTACAAATATATAATGCAAAGAGTTTGGTTGTTGATTACCAACTGCATCCCTATATCCAGTTGGATGGGAGTAAAACATTAAATTTGGAGGCTCTAAGTTCATTAAGCACATTATTACCTATATTCTGACCACTCAAGAGACATGTATTATTCATTTATTTTTCTACAATGATCCTATGAAATAGTTTGGACTGAAAGAATGTGACTGACTTGAGTCCTAAAATCCACCTTTTACCAATATCACTACACTATATTAGCTTTTGGAAGCCGAATATAAAAATTGTATTAAAATATGTGTAATGTTAGCAGAACATTTTACATAATTTTGTATTTTTATTGTAGTGACAGTTTTTTACTGTATAAATGACTACTTAGAAATGCTATTATTTCAGAAAAATAGCTTATAATCTACATTATAGTTTAGGGCCCCAGTTTATTCACATTACCTGACTACAGGTAGTCCTCGACTTGCAATCACAATTGAGCCCCAAATTTCTGTTTTTAATAGCTTAACGAGTTGTGTCCTACTTTATGACCTTTATTGCCACAGTTATGTGAATCACTGTAGTTGTTAAGATAGTAACATCGTTATTAAGAGAATCTGGCTTCCGCATTGACATTGCTTGATGATTACAAAAGGTGGTCACCTTTTGCACCTTGGGACATAACAACAGTCATAAATATGAACCAGTTGCCAAGTTTCCAAATTTTGATCATGTGACCATGGGAATGCTGCAACAGTCATGTAAAAAACATTCACAAGTCCCTTTTTTCAGTGACTTTGTAACTTTGAAAGGTCACTAAAGAAATGATTGTAAGTTGAGGACTACCTGTAATTCCACAAATCTTATTGAAGAGTAGGAACTGTGTTTACTGGAAACCTGAGGGTTACTATTATTAGAAAGAGCATAGCAGGGTTTTGAAGAATAATAGACAGAAATGCATCTGATAAACTATATCCTACAGTAAAGACCACCAAACAAACAAATGTAAAAATACAGCTTTTTAAAGGGATTTAGGTCTCAAAAAAGGAAACAAGAGTAGCAAGATGATACTTTGCCTAGGACACAATGCCTAACAGATTATCTTGGTGGTTAATTCATACCTCATTATTCCAAGTAAAGTTTGCTTCCAATAAATATTTGCATGATAGAGGCATTTACTTGCTGTGATAGTTATGCAGTCTTGTGGCACCATAAAATTTCATCTATGTTTTGTACATGAAATTCCCACATTAAAAACCTACTGCCTCAAGATATTGTGTATAACATTTAAGCTCTTCAAAGCACAGGTCACTTAAGTTCCTAAATGGATCTTTTTAACATAAACATGAACAGTGTTGAATCTTCTCAGTGATCAACTCACAGTTGCACTGTCTAGGCTTAGTAGGTTTCCTAAGTTTGAAGAAACTTTTGTCAGAAAGAAAAATTCTTCAGAATCAAACATTTTGATCCTCTGGACAGCTGTGGCTTGAAGAAAAGGCTCTGGAACTGAACTTAGCTGGAAAGCAGGGCCACAAGCAAGTTCACCCTGTGGAAAACCCAGCCATTTTAAAATACTTTTAAAGTAGATACTTAAATGAGCCTTCCACTTCTTAAGCATATAATTTTGCATATTTACCCTACTGTTTTAAAGAGTTTTTTGGCTGCAAGGCTGCTTTTTCTTTTTGATAAACTGTGTCATTACAGAGGACTCATGATTGAAAAAGGTGAGGAACGGGAGTGCTGGAGTTGAGCAAAAATAAAGAAGCTATTTTCTGAACTATTTTCTGAATCTACCTTTGAAACATAGAGATTTAAAGTTTGGGGGGAACTTTATTTTTCTGTTTAATAAGCCTGCTTGATCCACTAAAGAGCTCTTTTAAGTGCTGATTTTAAGAACTGTGTTGTGTGAGAAAAAAAAGCTCCAATTACATTCGTATGTGGCCAGATTTTGTAGAAGACAGAAGGAACTTGGGGTGGGGGCAGAACAAAGTTAAACATGTCATCAACTTAAGAGTCTCTGTATTCCCACAAGTGCTTTAAGTTCAACCCCTCCTGAATTATGTTAACTCTTATCTAATGCTAATTTAGTATTGAACTTTAATTGATCAGTTTGTGCAGGCTTGAATAAATCTACACTGCACAACCTAATTTTGTGCACCTGACATCTATAATTCCTGGCTATGCTTGAATATAACAAGAGAGAATCAAAGAGTAGAATATTGCCTATAAACTATTGATTTATCAGAATAAAGCTTATAAAATATTTGACAATTTGTGAATTCATAACATGACAATTAGACTGAAACAAGAAATGAGTGATTGAGGGAACAAGAAATATTTTGGAAAAATATTCAAATAAAACTCTTCAAGCAACTCAGACAATGGAAACAAAGACTTTGTCAACAAAGATTGACAAACTCTCAAAGGAACTTTATAAAGAAATTCATCAACTTTCAGGGGACATTTAACAAATGAAAAATAGAGTGGATTTCTTGGGAGTGTAGATGTACAAGCGTAACCTAGCCAACATGGTCCTGTTGAAATTATGAGACAAAGAACTAAAGTTACAGTTTTGAGCTGTCCCTGAAACAGCTAAGGAAGACATAAGAAAAAAGATTATTCCATCTTTGGCCCAATTAATAGGCAAGAGAGAGAAAAATCAAATCAGAAATAGACAAGGTATATAGGATAAACTCCCACTGTGCCGCAAACAGGAAAGTTCCAAGGGATTAAAATCCATTTTGTAAGGAGAAGAACAAGAGAACAAGCTTTGGGTTGCCACTTCAAATCCAAACTGAAGATTGACAATGCAGATATGATTATCCTGAAGGAAATTCCTGTTAGAATTTTGAGAAAAAGAAAAGATTATGCCTTCCTAACAAATATTTTAAAGAAGAGAAAGATACATTTTTGTTGGGATAAACTCGAATGATTTTTACCTATCATGAACAAAGGTTCAGATTTAACTTTATAGAAAAAGGCAAAGAGTTGTTGGTTAAACATAATCTCTATGGAACAAATGCCAAGAAATGATGGATTCTGACAATCAACTTGATCTGGACCAAACTCAAACATCAGATATAGAAAAACAGGAGAAAACTGAGGGAACAACTGCACAGGACTTTGATACACTATTTAAAGATGGAGAATGAATATATAATATGGAATAAAATGGAGTGAATGCTTCATCAAAGCAAAAGAAGATATTTCACTATTAGAGAAAATTAAATGTAGATATAATTTGTATACAAAGTTGGAGCTTTGTTATTATATAATCTGACTGCAGCAAAAATCCTTTATGAACAAAAATAGAAAGATGCACCAATCCCACAGTGGAAAAATGGATGGAAACAGTGATAGAGTTAGCGGAGATGACAAAATTAACTTTTTAAATTAGAGAAAATAATGTATCTTATTTCATTTCAACCTGGAAACTTCTTCCAGACAGAAAAAAAATTAAACCTTGAATTTGGGATTTGCTGATTAGTTTGTTATAGAAATGGCTAGCATTTAGCAAATAATTATATTAAAGTGTCCAAAATTTTAACATTTCCTTATACTTTGCCTTTGGTATAGTTGTAATCTGTTGAGTATATGTGGGAATCAGAACAAACTGGAATTTATTTCCAAACATAGCAAGCATAGATGTTATTGTACACTACATGCCAAAGAACAGATGGTTTGACCAGCCAGGTACATTAATACTGGTGAAGGAGTAGCATTCACTTTATATCAACTTTTACATTGAAAAGTATTTTGTACTATTGTTTCTAGCGTAGGATTTTTGAACTTTGTGGAAATTTATAGCTATTAACCACACACATATCATGAATTAAAATTTTATTCAAACAATTTGCTTGTTATATTTTAATACAAGCAACTATAGAACAATATGAAACCAACATTGTTTCAACTTTTCTTTCTCCCCTTAATAGTTCTAAAAAAATTAAATATTTTTAAAAGTATGCTGTTTTCTGTCTAAATGTAGATCCAGCATATTCAGTCCTTTTTCAAAACAATTCTCCAGATTCAAAGAATATTTGGCATATGTATAAAATAATTAAGCATATCAATTTTCTTCTTCAATTATGTTTTGCATGCAAAAAGTAAGAAAAATAATTAGGACTCTTCAGGTTTAGAACTAATTCCAATTCAACTTTTGAGAAGAAATGTAGAAACAAATTGTTTCAACATTAATTGTTGCATAAGGAAACTCTTTAAACTAAGAGTAACATTTCTTTGGCTCCTCTTTTCCAGGGATAAAATTTATGTTATTCTTCCACTAGTGAAGACAAAGAACAAATATAGACACAGATTTCAAGCTCAGATTCAGTCATGTGCCACAGTGAAAAGGGCAACAAGCCTTTTTTTTTCTATCCATGTTGCATACATGGAATGCAATCTAGCTATAGTGTTTAAAAGGGTCCTAGAAATCTGTAAGGAATGCTGGCCTGGAAGTTCCAATGAAATGCTGCTGTGACCTTTTAACTGAATATTTTAACTGAGCAATGATAAAATTGCTCACATTTACTCTAAGCTAAATGGATGGTCAGAATCTTGTAAGTTGATACCACTGGGTCATTACCATGTTAACAAGGATATTTCTAATGTGAATTTCAAGCAAGTGGGCAAGGTATTTTATGATGCCTGTTCTGTTAAATTTATTCCTTGCTCACCTAGCTTGTTTAAGCTGTTGTGATGTGGATCTGGGTAGCAGTTAAGATCTCACTGCAGATGGAACAAGTATGGACTACCTTTAAAGAGATACCGGTATGCCTCCTTTTCAAGAAAGTTGCCTTAAGTCCATGATCACCCTATTGTAAATGTTCCATTTTTGTGGAAGGTTGGTAATATGTAACACAATAGTTATCCAAATTTGCTTCCCATTCTTGAAGAAAATCACAAAGATGGTGAGCCCTCAATTACAGATGATCATGGAAAAAGTGGGTTATCTGAATTCTCATCCAGTTGACTACATAGGACAGAAAGAGTCACATTAATAGACAGATGGTCAGGGACTGGAGTGGGATAAAAAGAGTGTGACATCCTATTGGAACTCTTAATAGCCTTTGATACTGTCTTTTATACTTTTAGGTCCCCATCAGTGGATGGAAATCCTCGAAATACAACCAGTCATTTAACCCATTTTGAAGTTGTAGTTGCTGCAGTGTCCCAGTCATTCGCACTTATGACTGACTGTGGGGGTGCTGCAGTGCCCCCCCCCCCACATCCTGCCTCACTGGAACCCCAGAAGCCTTGGGCCTACTCCCCACATGTCCATCACATACTTATCCTTTAAAAATCTCAGACCTTATGTTGCAGAAGATCAAGCCATGCATCCTTGGGCCCTATGACTGCCTCTTGGAAGTGGCTGATACTTTTAGCGTGCCCATAATTCCTTGTGAGTGAACCAAAATGGCAGCCACTTCTGCAAGGCCACTGCACAGACCACGGACGAACAGCTTCATTTTGCTGCCTTAACACAGTCTGCAGAGCAGAGATCTTCAAAAGGTAAGAAGGAAGATGTGGGGCCTGGTGTGGTGGGAATCAGGCCTAAGGCCTGCAGGGACTTGGTGGGGGAAGAAAATGCCTGCAGGGTATGGTGGGGGAAGGCAAGGTCTGCAGTACCTGGTATGGGAGAGAAGGTATCTTGGGCCAAGGAGGTGAGGCCTGGGCCAGGCAGGCCTGGACCTGAACTAGGCCTCTAAGGACCTCTCCAATTCAAGGCATCCCCTATTCCACTTAACCTGCGCATTCATTTAATGGCTGCATTAGGGAGAACAGGGGATAGGGTTCATAAACAAGGACATCTCACTTAATGGCCATCACCACTTGTGGCTGTGATTAGCAGGCTCCATTACAGTCATATCTCAAGGACCATCTGTATTACATCATGCTTTAGTGATTTTGCTCCTTCCTTCTGGTCAATGTCTATGATGAGAAAAATAGAGGTCTTAGGCAGTTTAGTGTGAGGTGGTCCATGGCTCAACCCTCCCTTCCAACCTATAAGGGAGGTCATTCATAGACATTTGGTATGATATACAGTAGATGTGTGGATGATACCCAATGCTGTATCTTGATCCAGAGTAAAATGGGAGATGTGGCTGAGGTCATGGTTTGGTGTTTGGAGTCTTTTGAGAGTCTGGCTGAGGAGAGTCTGAAAGACTCCGGGATAATGCTAAGACTCAATACAAGCAATTTTAGGGCTTTTCTACTTTTGATTCTGGGTGAGTTATGATCCTTCTAAGAGTACAAGCTGAAAACCCGGAATAAAATTTCAAGTAAAATTTCCCAGCCTAGGTTTTTGCTCACATTCAGTTGATATGCCAGTTTTATCAGTTTGTATATCCATCCACACACTGACTGGGAAACATAATGCTAAATCTACTATTGATCTTCTTCCCTATCTAAGGAGTCTAACTGGCATACTTTAATGATTCAGCATCAGAGGGGGAAAAACACATTGTTACTGCATTTCTGGTGTCCGAAATTACTAAGTTAGGTGAATCACTCAAAATAAATAATCAATATAGTCTTTCTTATCCCCACTTATCCCACTATGCTATTATTGAAACCTGATTGGTCTTATTACAGTGTTAATTTTTCTTGTATTAATTTTGCTGGGTTTTTAAATAAGCAACTATGTAGATAATTTTTAATAAGCAGTAGATAAATTTTTGGATCAAAAAAAGATGTATTCATAGTATAAAGAAAATGATTTACCTTTCTTTCATATTATTTTATTATTATCTAACTACATTTTTTGAAAAAATTACTAAAACTCTTAAAATTCCAAAATAGGAAGATAATGGCATATTTAATTTCAATTCAAATGGAGAAATGGAGAATTACCATAGAGTGGTTAATTATAACTCCACTTATTATCAAATGCGATCCCTGATTTATTTTCCTCTGGGGCCAGAGTCAGTCATAGAGAAAAAAAAGGTTTGAAATTCTTCAAGCAAGTAGGTAAATCTTTACAGTAGATTCCAACTTTATGTATAAACCAGATAGATTAAAAATTAAACAGGTAAGCCCACCCTGAATTCAAATTGCTGAGATAGGCCAAACCATTGTAACCATAGCAATTTATTGTCCTATTAATATTTTCAATTTATTAGTCTTGAAGACACAGGCAGGACTTATAGAAAAGTAAAGGTTACAATATTTGTTTGGGTTTCTCTTATCTTTTCCAGATGATTAAATTGAATAGGATCGAACTGGCATCATGTTTAAGAGAAGAATCTACCTTGTGGCTTGGACTTATTTTCTTCTACTTAAACGAGGCAATTATTAGCCATATGTTCTTGAGGACCAGTAAACAATCAGTGTAATGTAAGTTTTAAAAAGAGATCAAGTTGATACAAAAAATTATATACTACTTAATCTAAAGTTTGATCACGACAAAACATAAAAATTGTAGAAGAATGAAAAGTATTTTTCTATAATAAACACATTTGTTTTATTAATTTCCCATATTTTTAAAAATACCACAAGTCTGTTGATAAGAATAAGGATGAAGTAATGAATTTGCAGAATTTGATTTTCAAGTCCTTCATCAGTGTTTTAAACAAACTCAACAACCATGAAATATGATTACAAACAGTATTATGGACCAGTTACTAGTAAAAGAGATTAAGGAGAAAACAATAATTTTCATAACTGAGAGGTGTGCAAGTGGAGTCCTCAAGGGGTCATGGCTTAACTAATTCATTTTTATTTATCTGTAAATGCTCTGAAGTTAAAAAAGAATAGTGAGGTGGCCAGGTTTTCTGATGATACCCAAGCTGTTCACATAATAAAATCAACAGATTGCAAAGAGCTCCAAAAGGATCACCACAAACTGGGGAAATAGGCTTTAAAATGGCAAATGCAATAAAATGTAAGCAAGTGTAATGTGACACATATTGGGTTATAAAAACTCTGCTTTTACACACATATTAATGAGTTGCAAGCTAACTGTGACTGATCAGGAAGGAAGCCTTACTCAGTGAAAATATCAATCCCGTGTTGCTACTATAAAACCAAAACAAAAGGCAAATTCTATGGTTGAAATCTTAAAAAGCCAATATAAATCTACAATGGAGTTTTCATTTAGAACAGTGTACATAGTTGTGAGCATCAAATACCTTAAAAGGTAGAAGAAAACTAAAGAAAGTATTGAAAAGGCAATAAAATAATGGGGAATAACAAGAATATGAATCCATGTATGTGGAAATACAGATAAAAAGAAGTGTTTTCCATCACTCAGAATGTTGAAATTAAGCTACAATTTTTATTGCCATCAGATCTGATACTGCCACCAACTTAAACTATTCTAATAGGAGACTGGACAAATGTATAGAGATGAAGCTATCAATCGCTAGGACATGGTCCATTGTCCTCATCCAAGCAAAAGTCTTCCTATGTTCTGAAAATGATCTTTTGACTGGGATGCTGCCCCATAGAAGAGACTACAGAACTCAGCTGGCTGTACTTTACCATATTGTCTAAATCTCTACTGTACAGTTAGTTTATGCCAGAAGTGTCAAATCCACAGGCCTGGTCCCCAGAGATTGCCTTATAATAAAATACAGCAGCAACATTATGTTTATTGGTGCAATTTTATCTTTAAAAAAGCAAAAAAAAAATGTGAAATATCTAATACATGAAAGAGTTTAATTTATTTTCAATACTTCCATTTCCAATAATTAAAAAAAGATTGGAAAAAATCAATACTACCCAATTTGGTGTTGGCGATGCAGTGCCAGTTATACAACTTGCAGCCCTAGAAGTCCAAATAAAAACAAAGAGGAAAGGTACTGTATAAAAGTATCCATAATGTATTCATAAATATTGGTCTATGGTAACCTACTAGAGAAAGGGGGAAAGTTTCTATGGAAGTCTTTTGCTTTATACAAGCAGGCGCCTCTTATTCTGTTATGCAAAGTAATTGCTCTTCTTTTCTGTAGAAATCATGTGAATTAATAGTGATCAACATCTGAACTGTGTGCGAGAAGGAAGCACATTAGTCCATTGTTCACTAGTAGCATAAAAGTCACTGATACTGACCAAAATTAGGAGGAAGTGTTTTTGGCTGATCTTTTCCAAAACACCTAGACTTTACTTAATCGTTTTCCTTTGGGGTTTTCCAACAAAAGCATTCCTTTCCAAAAACAATCAGATCAAAATTATATAAATTTTAAAATGTTTATTAAACAATTTTTAAAAAGAAATCTGGGAATTCCTATTTTAATAATGGAACAGAATTAAGCACTGAACCTAAAAGAAATAATATACTATCAGATTTCTCAGAAAGGCTGAAAGCTTTTGGTTAAGTAGAATCCTCAACCCCACCTCAAACTGTTTTTGCTACAGTTGCCAAAGCTGCGTTTCCAAATCCTATGGGAGAAAGACCGATTCATTAGGGTACTGACTCAAGAGACACATTTGCAGTATTGTTTACCAGAAGCACAGGATTCAAATTAACAAGCAGGTACAAGTCCATGACTATATTCAACTGCCTGTTTCTTAAAGTGCACGGGGAGACTCCCAAAGGACTAGTTGCTAAGTGAAGACAGATAAGGAAGAAAAAGGAAGGGAATGTCAGAAATAGATTTTTTTAAAGAAGGATAACCCAAAAAATTGAAAAGGGAAAAACATGGAAATTCCATTAGAATTGCAAGCACAATTTAAAATAAAGTTCAGCTGGCCTTGTCTTCTCACAAGCCAAATTTAACACAATTTAACCACCAATTTGCAATACATACACAATCTAATACCTTCAAAATTACATTTCTAACCTAACTGAATTAGAGGCAAGAACTATTTTGAATTCCTAAAATGCTGGGAGATAAACACGCTTTTATCTCTTGGCCATTGAACAGCTAATTTTAGAGAACTTTCAAGCAAAGATCAAAACCACCATAAATCAGAAAGAACTAGAATTCCTTTTACAGCTGAGAATGTAAGAGAAATGCATAAACATAGACTACCTTCTCATCAAACTAGAGGTTATTAGCATCCATTTCCAACCAGAATATGAATCTTTTTTTATATCCAAGAAAAATGGCCAACCCAATACCAAATCCCACCTAATCTAAAGTTCTAAAAACAATGCTGTCCCTTAAATATTTCATAAAATTCGTATTTATCACCTCTAAAAAGGTAGAAGCTTAAGGAGAGTAGTTAACGCACCTCTTAGAAACAAACTGTTATTATAGTTGCTCACAATTAACACTTGTTGGGTGCAGTAACATAGTTTACATTATACTATTCTGCTTTTACATTTTGAAACATTTTATTCTAAAAATATTTTGTGTCTTCTCAGTTGCAGATGTTTAACTTTAGTTTCTGTTATTTTCCATGTTCCTTTTTATGCTTTCAACCAGTTCTTACTTACATGTTTTCAACCAATTCTTACTTATATAATGTTCAAACATGCAATTTAATCAATTTACTCCACTAGATTTCTCATTAATTGTAACTTTGATGTCTTTATTTCTTTCTCTTTTTCACCTTTAAAGATTATGTTTGCAGATATACTCCAAGAAAATGTTAGTAAAGTCGACATGGCAAGTCTCTGATCTTAGTTTTTTTCTTGTTTTCTCTAATTTTCTAAAGTGGGTTTGGGATGGTATTGGTGTTGCAAGCATTATAATTTACTGGTCAGCAAGTTACATTACTTCGAAATTTAAATTTGTTCTCAGAAAACACTTTTGCAATTTTCAAGGAAAGTGTTACTCATTCTTCTTCACTACTAACAAAGCCTTGAGTTCATGAGACATAAACAAAAGTTGTCTGCAAGTCAGAAGCCATAGAAATTGAAGGGATAAAATAAATAAATGAAAAGACAAACAATGCTGTAAAATTTTGTGAATACATTTTAATTGTTTTCATAGTTTGGATGATTGCTAAAATATTGAATGTTTAATGCTATCATTTCAACAGCATTTTTTCTACTGGAAAATGAAAAAAGTTTCTCAGCCAAATTATATGCCGCCCCGATGTAATTTAAATATTATGGCATAAAGAGCAATACAGAAATTTTAAATGTAGGGTTTTTCAAGTTAGGCTGTCTACTTATAGAAATAAATATAACAGGAGGATAAGCAACAGATTGACACATGAAACTGCTCTAATATAGCTCTCATGGCATAGAAGTTTTTTTTAAAGTACAATAAATGTGTTGCACCATCTGGAAAATTCACATATTTATTATGGCTTAAATTTGTACAACCTAGAGCATCTGTTAAATAGATAAGAGGTGGGTAGGAAATAGATCAGGCTAAACTGGTATATTTGGGGCAAAATCTGAATTATATTGGCAAGGATTACTGAATCTCTATTGGCGGCACAACAACTTTTCTCACTTTACCAATTGAGAAAATAAAAGTACCCAGGAATGGATTTTATATAAAACCTCGGTGAGCTCTAAAGACATTCCTGGGCTCAAATCTTTGACTTACTATTTTTAGGATGATAACAGGACATTATTATTTTTCTATTTCTTTTTTATCTCACCTTTAATCTTGTAGTAGACTTTGTAAAAGAACTATGTTAATCTACTGTATAGTGGGGAGGGGGGATCAGGACTCTGACAGCACTTTTTGTGGCTAATATATTTTATTAAATAGCATACTCTTTTGTGAGCTTAAAAAACTTGTGCTTTTAAAACAACTCGGAAAAAGTTGTATAAGACTCCCTATGAGCTATAATCTTGATTCTCACCAGTGATCTCTCACCCAAATTCTAACCAGGCTGAACTTTACTTGGCTGCAAAACCACCACCTGCTGAGACTAATATTCCTTTCCAAGAACTAGATCACTAATTTGTTCATGCTTCTTTTGTATTTGGAAAGGAAATCTCTAAATTTAAAGAAAAGCATGATATTCTTTTGAGTATAGCCTTCAATTTACTGTTCAATAATCACATGAAGTATTGAAGTTTAAATATCTAGCCCCAGGTCCATATCTAATACAGGAACATCATCATTAGCAACATGAGTTGAGATGCTCACTTAAAGGTTCTTCTCAAACATCATTATTTTTATTCCCAGATATATGAGAACATCATTATCTAGCCCAGTGATGGCGAACCTATAACACAAATCTCACAGGTGACAGATCATGCCATTTTTTGCTGACATGTGGGGCCTGGGGCCTCCAAAAATCATGCAAGCATTCTCTTGCAATTTTCAGAGACTCTGGGGGCCCTATGAGAGGAGGGCTATCTCAGGCAACTTCCAGAAGTCCAGACAGGAGATCCAGACAGGCCTCTTTTATCCTTGGCAGGGGGAGTGGATTGGGAGAAGGGAGAGTGACACACCAGCAGAATTAAGGTAAACATGTTCTGAATTTTTGGCATGCCAAACCCTAAAAGATCCTAGTCTTGCATTCTCAGTAATGTGCATAATTATGGAACTCTGGAAAATAGCAACTACACAGTAAGGATGAATAAAATAGTTCCTGAGTCAACCTCTAGCTCATAATGTGATATGAATAGAACTTTTTGGATCATGGGATTTTGACTTCTGTTTTACCCAGCATCTGGCAGAGAGCCTATTCTACAGCCCTTCTACCATTTCTTTTACTCATATTATGTTGGGTCCCGAATTTAGATTGAAAACAGCCACGCATGTGTGAATTTCTGAAATAAAAATATTGATCTTAATGGGACAAAATATTTCTTTCCTGCAAGCTTTCCTCCAGATTTTTTAAATCAGCCTAGTTCTGATCCATTAGAAGCACAGATGGGATTGTATCAAGATGTTCTGCATTATGTTAATTCCAAAACTGAAATATGTTTATACTGGAATCAAATTGCTAGAAAAGCCTTTTTTGTTTCAGAGTCAGATAGCATATCTAGCGTCATCTTTAAAACTCTTGCAAGTAAAATCTCAAGCATACTTCTTTTTGTCTTTGCAATACTGATGAACCTTTTGGTCAAATAATGGTGACCATTTAACGCATCAGTGGTCAACAGATAAGTCATGGTTAATATGTAATCCTATAAAATCTTATGACATACAGTGAGACATCACTCAAATTATAGTATTTAATCTAGGCACAAAATTTAATGCAAAAGAACACTGTTTTATTTCATTCAAGGGGCATAATTCTCAAACTGTAACTTGCAATTCCCAGGAATGTTGTGAAAAATTTACAAGAGGTTTGCTATTTTCTTTTTAAATTTTCTTCTGTCAAGCCTGGACTTTGAATTTTTGCATGCTCACCAATCTGTTCCTTTTTTGGCAGAGGCATGAGGATTCTGTGAACTCAAAAAAACATTTGATTTGATGTTTACAAACAATTTTTGAAATGAAAATGTTTATAATTACTTATCTATTTCTTTTACAAAATGTTTTAATGTCGTATTCATTAAAATCTATCATTATCTTAACATCTGTGAAGTTTTGTGACTTGCTTTGATTATATTACTATGTACTTTATGGAATAAGGTTTTTAATGGCATTAATATGGACAACATTCTAATTCTGCAAGATGTAGCAGCTGATATCTTTTTGGAAAATTCATTTCGTGTTATTGATGTATGGACATATACCATCAACAGTGGGGTTTTGCTTCTGTTGGAAATATTTGTTTCCTCTACCATCTTTGCAGGCATGGCATGCAATAATACATCCATATTCTTTGGAATATCTGTAGACGTCTACATGTTAGCAATTATTAGTAAAATATAAAAACATTTATTAAAGCTTAAGATTTCATAATACAAGTGGGCTCATTTATCTCTTGCTCAATCTTAACCTGAATGTAATCCTTTGTTTTATTCCTGAGAGCTGGCAGAAAGAAATTCATTCATCTTTTTAGAGGGGTTGGTAACTTTAAGAAACCCTGCATTACATAAAAACTGGTTAACCCTAACCCTTCATATTGTTTTGACACAGATAGTGTTTGTACCCCAACAAATCAAGAGAGAGACAGAGGGAGAGGGAGAGGGAGAGAGAGAGGCAAAGGGAGAGGCAGAGAGGGAGAGAGACCACACCAATATATTGTTGAGATGGCTCTTCTTCCTTTTTTTGTCTACCAGTGAGATTTGGCTGATTATTTCAGTTGTCTTGAATGCATTCTATTGACATATCTGTGCAATATTTATTAACTGAGCTGTTGAATTATGAAAATTTGCAGAGCCAACAAGTGTGACATTATTTGCCATTAGGCAAAACCTTTTTGGACAGGATATTTTATCACTAGCAGCAGGCAAAAAAAGGAACTAGAGTCTTTGAAATATAGATAGTCCTCACTTTACAACCAGAATTGGGACCAGAATTTTCATTGCTGTGCAAATGACTTCTGCCCAAGTTTAAAAACTTTTTTTTTGCCACAGTTGTTAAGTAAATCACTAGGGTTGTTAACTGAATCATGTGGTTATTAAGCAAATCTGGCTTCCCCCTTTGACTTTGCTTTTTGGAAGCTGTCTGGGAAGTTGCAAATGGCAATCACATGACCCAGGGATGCTGTAAGTACCATTTGTAAATAAATGCGGGTTGCCATGTGCCCAAATTTTAATCACGTGACATTGGAAATGCTATGACAATGTAAGTGTGAGGACCAGTTGTAGGTCACTTTTTTCAGTGTCACCCTAACTGTGAATGGTCACTAAATGAATGGTGGTAAGTCAAGGATTACCTGTAGTAGTCTAGGATTACAGGAAACAAACTACTGACTTTGGGAATCAGTCCAAACTAATTCACAGAGTTATTGTTGCTATGTAAACTATCATGAGCTCTACATGAGAGAAGGCATAAATCTATGTATAATTTTATTTGGCAAAAGATTTAACCATTTCTCTCAATTCTTAATAGCTGTTAAACATAAATAGTTGTATTAGAAGAGTGGTCCCCAACCTTTCTGGTTTTGAGGATTGAGAGAGGGGAATGGTTCTGCGTGAGTGGCGTGCGAACACGCATGCAGTTGCATTTGTACAAGTGGCGGGTATGCGTACCCGCTGCTCACACAAATGGAGCTGAGCACACACACACTTACCCACCGCTTCTGTGGCCCAGTTGTGGGCCACCACCTGGTGTTTGAGGACCCCTGTATTAGAGTAAGACAAGTCTTTTTAAAAAATTATGAATGCCAAAGTGAAAATGGATTCTAAACTAAGATCAGAAAGATTAAGTCCTCCATGAGTAGTCAGCAAAAAGCTTCATTATCAAATACACATACAGTGGAAGTTGGAGTCATACAGGATAAGGAAGGTAAGGATGAGGATTCAAGTTTGTAAACTTCACTAGTTAATAAATATATTACTTAAGAAAGTAAATTTCTACAGTTAGATTTCCTTAGCTCAGCAAGTACCCCTAATCCTAAGAAGCACCAAATCAAAGGATTATCAAAGGAGGGCTAACAAATATTGGAAGGAACCACCAAAATGTTTTTGCAATATTTTACAAAAATGTAAGTGGAAAATCTGAGAAAAAAATCAATAGTATTCAGGGAAAAAATATCTTCTTCAACTTGAACCAATTTTTCAAATTCGTAAATGACTTACATATATCACCTTTTTTATCAAAGCATTTAACTGCAAGACAGGACATTATACTAGTATTTTAAGTGTATTATGGGTGCATTGTTTTGCAGATGGAATATATTTAGCTACAGGAGAAAAACCTCAATTAAAAAGCTGCATGTAATAAAATAATATATTTTAATAAATGAGAAATAAAAACCAGTACAACAGTATTGCCTCTTGCTTACTGAATTAACTAGAGAGTAGTTGCAAAGTAGCTGCAAAGTAGTAAGTAGTAGCAAAGTAGAAAGACACCTTCCAAATGTGTAGTTTTCATTCAACTCTTTTTGTCTTAATTAAATCAACTAATCTACTTACTAATCCTACCAACAAAATGTGTTTATGTGACAAGCAGTGAAGGAACAGTACTTAGCAATGCATTCATATATATTTTTCATTTGTTTTCACAAATAGAGGAACAAACCAGAAAAAAGTAAACCTTGTGTAATGTGTGACCCAGAAACTACAGTGTATTTATTTGGACAAGCCAAGGCATAAAATAATCATAAATCCTGATTTAAATATTGGGTGTATGTTTATATGTGTATGTGTATGCACATGCATGTATTGTTTGCCATTCATTCCTTAGTTAGTTAGTTAGCAACTATTCACAAATATGATGGTAATAAAAAAACCGTTTCCCAACAGATCTGGAAAACAGATCTTCATGACCAAATTTTGTGCACCTAACAACAATGTAGACCGGAGAATAACATATAAACTATAACTTTATCTGAATGACATGACAGCAACAAGAGGTCTTTGCAACGTTTCTCTGTGTTCATTTAGCAACCACTCATACTTCAAGAGCTAGTCTTGAATGTAACTTAATCACTAAATGAGAAGTGGGTGTAATTCATGTAAATTCCGCAAAGCTTTTGAAATTAGAATGGTTCTTGAAGAAAACAGCAACCAAAACCAATTTCAAAGGTCATAGGTGCCACAAAAAAGCTTTAAGTCAGGTTGCATTCAGTACATATAAGAAACCACAGCATGTATGAACTTATGTTGTGATATTAACTTTAAAATTAGATGAATAGATGAAAAGATTTCTAAACAGACCAGAGTGCATGTGTCCAAGATAGAACATTGATATTGAAACGTATGTTAACTTTAAGTACAACATATTTCTTTTAAATTACTGCCATCATGCTAATTTTTGAAAGCAAGGTCATTTTAACATTACCCCTTAACTTAAAATTCATTGAAATATTAATATTCCTATATAAATGTTTTTTTCTTACCTCTCAAATTTCTAGGATTTATTTGTTTTGTTCGAGGCATTCTCATCCAATCATAGGCAGTTTTGCAAAAATGGAGAATAGATCAAAAGAAGATCCATAAATATGCCAATGGGGTCAATTAATCCACATACTGGGGAGGAAAAGATTAGATTAAGTAATGTCAGAAGCAGTGGTCTAAACATACAATATCAATTTAATGAACTGATTACATTATAACAATATGGACATGAGACCAGGCTAACCTTTACATGCTAAGTAATTACTTCTTCATGCTTGTACATTTTATAGAATATGGCACAGAAAATAGTCTAGAAGCAAATATCCCATTAGTGTGTAGCGCAGATAATCTTTAAAAATGATGTACTTAGAACTAAAAGTTTAACTATCTCATTCTTTAATTATTTACACTCAATTTTTCTACAATCACCTCCTTAAGAAAAAAGCACAACTTAAAAACAATAAATTATGATTTACTGAAGTCAATCATATAGAATACTTTAAAACTGTATCCACAATTATATTAAAAACAGAACTATTTTAAAGTTTCAACCTACTTCTAATGAAAGTATCTCAACAGGACAATCCACTTTCATGCCAGCCTGAGGAGAGTTTTGTTTTACCTTGTCACACCATGTTAGGTCACCGAAATATGTGACCAGAATAATAGATTCTAATACTAAGCTTGTGACAAAGTTGCTGGGTAAGATCGAATCTATTAAATCTTACAATTTTTAAGGAACTGTGAAATCCTTTATGAAGGAGATGGCTTCTCAAATAGTTTAAAACTCCACTGCAGAAATATTTATTATATGCATATAATGAATAATCCAATAGTTTTTTCAAATCTGTTTTGCCAATGTTTTCCCAGATCTCAGACAGAAATCAAAAGGCCTTTAAACAGAAGTTTTAACAACTCATTGATTTCCATCAAACACAAGTGATGCATCCTGCAAAAACACCAACTGTTTTTATTATTGTTTGTTATTTTTTTTAATAGAATGTATATCTTATTCAGGGTTTATCACCCCAACAGAATGATTAAATTGTGAGAGAATTTAATGTACAGCCATCTTGCTCCCCTGAAATAATTGTTGGGAATCATACAATGCAGGAAAAGGGGAGAGATTCACAAATGAATATTTGTAGCACTGTTGGGACGGGTTTATTTTCTTTGACCTCAATATGACAATTTATTTCTCCCTTTGTTTCAGACAGCTTGTGTTTTTTTTAAATGTTATTACTCCCTCAGGGCTTTGCTAGATAAGCAAGTATGTGAAAAATACAATGTGAAACATGGATAGTTCTTTAATTGGCTATCAAGGTTATTATCAAATTTATGCAGTGTTTAAAAATATCAGTCTTTCCCTCACAATTCATCCCAGATGCTGGAGTACTGACTAATCAGCTATTAACAGCAAATAGCAAGAATTTTTAGACTCAATATATAAAAAGCACATTACATAATATTTATTCTTTTAGAGTAGTACTTCCGTTGGCCACCAGCAGGATTTCCCTTTTCTTTTTAGAATAGTTAAGGATATAAAAGGCGCTTGGGTGACAATTCTTTCAAATAGGAAAACATCAAGTATCTCTTATGTGAGTAACTGAGGGAAAGAATAGTGGTGGGGGGGGTTTAGAAATACCCATTCGAATTAACGAAACAGAATTACAGGGAAAAAATGGAAATGAAATGAGGCGCAGTGACGGCGGGTAGCCCTGTGAGAAGTACTGTTGCAAAGGGGAAAAACATGAATGAATAAAGAGGGAGGAGCTTGGGAAAACCCCTGTGCAACGCAGAACTGAACAAAGCACAGCACACATGCCAGGAGGTGGAGGAGAACGAGTGCAAACCAGGACCGACCCGAGGGAGGGAGAACTCACCGGGATGCCTGGTTACCACAGCCACAGCCCAGACGCCCAAACCTACCTTGCTGAAGCTGCAGACGCCGCCGAATTAAAAAATACGCACGCAGCCCAAAAGGCCAGGAGAAAACCGGAGCAAACGCGCCAATGCAAGCCAACCCAAACCGCGCCAGGCAAAGCCTACAACGCGAGCCGTGCAGGCTTCTCTCCGGCCCTTGCATTCGCGCCTCAAGCCCGACTCTCCCGGCCCCGAAGCTTTCATGATTCAAGGAGACTTCTTGGGGCGGCGGGGGGCGCGGGGGCTGTGTTTTCCCCTCAGCTTTGAGGACGCAGAGGCTCCGTGGGGCTGAAAGAAGCGGCCAAAAGGGGAAGCTGGCAGACCCGGAGGGGGGAGTGTACGCGCTTAGGTCTCTCCTTCCGCCACCCTTCCTGGATTCTCTCCCCCGCTGCTGCCGCCGCTTCTGATGGCGGCGCCGGCGTGAAGAGCAGCAGCCACCGCGGCAGCACCCGGGAAGCTTGGCGACCCCAGCACGGCGGCGACGTCTGGGATCCTCCTTTACTTGACAGCCTCCTCCACAAACATGACCCGGCGCTAAACAAAAACAAAAAAAACCCTCCCCACAATCCTCTTCCTCACCAAGGCCTCCCCTCCGTAGGCTCCGCACAGACATATAAACACGGCAGCGCCCCCACCCCTTCAGCACCTCCTCCTCGGTTCAACTCTCACTAGCCCAGTCGCTCCAGGCAAGCCAGGATGGGCCGAAAGCCCCCAAATGGCCCGGAGTAAAAACCCGGGGGGCTGGGCATTGAGCGAAGCCTCTTCTGCTGTGCCAGATGCCCACATTCGTTCTTCAGCCTCGCGAAACATTTCGCCTCGGTCCTCGGGGGCTGCAGCAGAAGCATGCCCGCGGCCGTCCCACCTCCGGCGGTTCTTGGCCCTTACGCACCCCTTCTCCTTGGGGACGGCGCCTGCCTCATCCTGGCGGGAAGTTCAGCGCCCCTCCCTCCATGCCGAGAGCCACCGCCAACTCTTCCCGCATCTGCTCCAACTTGGGAGCTCCCTGCCCGCCTACCGCGGGCTCTTTCCCCCGCGGCTACCTTCCCTCGTGAGGTGTTTGCTCATACCTAGGAACTCCCGTTCCAGTAAGCCTCTCCTGCCTTCCCTCCCAAGAGGCAGGTGTCGCGTCATTTTCCCCGAGGAGCCCTCCTGGCAGAGGAACCCTCTGGTCACTTCACACCTACGTATCTTTCGTTGAACTCGCACCTTGTTCCAAGCCCGCGCTCCCTCCCAAGGACCTCCGGTGCCGCTTTGCTCCGAACGATTTACTTTCCCCGTATCGCCTGCCCAGCTCCGCGTATTCCACATGTTTCACGGGCTACACGTCAACAGTCTCCCCGGCTTCCACCCTCCCTTGCAAAACCCACAACCCTCTTTTCCCGCCCCTAGACCAAACGCCGAGGCCCCCGGGGGCTTGCATCCTTTTCCTCCCTCCGTCGTTTACACCCAGGATTAGCAGCCAAGCCTGAACTAGCCGCCCCTCAAGCCCACCTTCCCTTCCCCTCCCGCCACTATACAAAGCCCGGGAGCAGGGAGAGGAGAGGGTGCGGCGGTAACCGGTGGGGGGGGTAGCAGGTGGACGGGAGAAACACCCAGCCTGCAGGGACGGTGGGAATGGGGAGGGTGGCCAAACGGGGGCTTGGTGGGGCATGCCACAACGAGGTACTCGAAAGAAAGCAGAGCGGGAGTTTGGAGGTCTAGGGGAGGAAGTTGGAGAAATTAATACACAAAGGAGGCAGTTTGTACAGGAGGATTCGGGAGCAGTAGGAGTCCATAGGCAAAAAAAAAGGGGGGTTCAAAGAAGGTGTCAATGGGCGGAGACACCCTACACGGTTAAAGAGTGGGGCTGGGCTGGGGCGGCCGCCTCCACCACTTCCCCTTTTCTACCCCCCCCCCTTCCCTGGTGCCCTTCCCCCACTCTAGTAAGGGCGACCGGGAGGGCGGGGAGAGATAGTAGAGCGCGCGACCGGCTACACCTCCGAGCTTTTTTTTGGGGGGGGAAAGAGGAGATAAATGGAAAGGAAGGGGAGGGGGGTTTGCTTTACCTTCCTTCACTTTCTATTGCAGGAAGCGGGCCGGGTGACGTCATCGGGTCTCCCGGGCCCCGCCCCCTGCTCCGTCTGCCTAGGAGAGAAGGGGCGGGGCTTGACGAAGGAAGGGGTGGCCGAGGGGCTTTCCTCGCTTCCTCTTAGACCTCGACGAGGAAGGGCAGAAGTGAAACTAAGAACTTTAAAGCAGGCGGGGAGGGGGGAGGGGGAATTCCTTGGCTGCCGTTTAGATCCTCCCACCCGAAGAATCCCAGCAGCTCTGAACAGCAAGTCGCTTTTCTGGAAAGCCCTGGTTTGCTAGGCAGCTGGGACCTTCGCTGTGTGTCCTTGGATTATTAACCACCGTTGCTTTGTGCGTTCTTTAAAACGTCAAAACAATCTCCCCCGCCTGGCCTTCGAGCTGGGTTGTCTCTACAACTCCTAGAATTCCCAGCCAGGCTGACTTGCAAGTCAAAGGATTGAACTGCAGGGTAAATATTTTACTTTTCAACACTGCCTAGTACCGGCTGTTTCAGCAGCAAGCTGAACTTCAATTTTACAGGTTATATTTCACATACAGTTACTGAGTGACCAGCTTATACAGACACTTTTTTAAAAAAAAATAAGGAATTATCCAACTTTCCCAAGTATTTATAAATGAATGAAATATGAATGCTAAATTTCTACTGCTGATTAAGGCATACATAATTTGAGGAAGCAGAGTTTAAAAGAAGTGATGTCAGGGATAATCATTGTAAGACACCTATCACACAGGAAGCATTACATGCAGGCCATGATCTCTTTTCTGCCTACCTCATTAAAATTAAAATCCACTTTTAAATCTGGTCAAAGACACAAAAATTTTGAAAAATGTAATAAGCTGTGAAATGCTATATGAAAATACTGGAAAGCTTCTGCTATTTAATTACAGAAACACTAGCACAGCGTTTCTACAAAATACATTTTAATTTGGTTTTTTTTTTTCCTTAATGGACAAAAACATGGAAGTAATAAAAAATATTAGGGATTTTTTATAGAAACAAAGATTGCAAGTGCTCCCTACACAATTATGTAAATAAGGTAGAGCAATGACATAATGGAAGCCTCTTCTATTATTGTGTCATTCTAACAAGTTTTAGAACCATGGGACAGATACTGATGAACAATAGGCCAACCATACTATCTAAAGTAGGTAGTTCTTACATTTCAAGGTTGACAATCTGACAAATGACTGGGAATATATTTCTGATGTTATAGGAGATCAAGCCAATATGTGAATTCATCCACCCAGGTGTCCTTGGGATATCTACCTACTCTGAGAGAAACAGCATCCAACTTCATGTAAAAGGAACAAGAAACAATTCTGTAAAATTATGGTCTTGCCATTCAGATCAGGAATAGGGACTCTGGATTCAAGATGTTACAAAATGCCCAGTCTTGCCCAGTCTCGGTCACCACAACCAAAAACGAAGGATGGCAACAGCTGCAGAACACTTTCTGAAGGCCGAAAGTACTTCACATCTGCAGAAATGGGATGCCCTGCTATTAACTACAGGCTCCTATTTATTCAGTACTAACCAGATCCTAAGTAGTTTTAAGGGGACCCTGTTCAGACAGCTCTATTTACATGATTTTTGCCGCTGTGTTTACCTGTTATTCTTGTCCACTATATTACTCTGTTCTTTGAGTGATTCACAGCAGAAGGTGCCTTCTAATGCTAAGCACAGCCTGGGCAAGGTGCCATCGCCCTGGAATTTTTATATATAAACAGATTTTCTCTAGAAAGAAAAAACGATGAGAGAATTCGTGAATAAAAACAGGAGCGAAGACTTCATCTGCACTTGACCTACAACAATCCTTTGGCTAAAATAGCCGACTTGTGCAATAAAAGCTCTCCCTCTGGCACACGACGCCTAGCGCAAATCCTATACAAGACCCCATCTATACTATAGGATTGCGCTAGCAGCTCATACAAATGGGGGTCTTTCCTTGCGATCCCCAGCTTGCAAGCCCGCTTGGACCGTCGCTCTCCTTGGCGAAAAAGAGCTTCCTCGGGCCCAGGAAAGAAAAGGTGAAAAAAAGCGAGCTTTCCCTCCCCCCTCGGGAAAAGTCCAAACTTATCCGGGAAGAGCCCTTAGCGAGGCAGCGCTGCCGCCGCCTCCAGCCCTGGTGCCCGTCACACGCCCCCCTGCAGAGGCCCATCCCTCCAGGGCCGAGACACGCACACACCCTCCTCCCATGTATGCACAATCGCCGGGGCTGCTGCTGCTGCTGACGCGGAGATCCCGGAGGTTCCTCCTTGCCGCTGGCAGGTCATGCAGGCTGCGCTTGCCGGCGCCGCCTCCTCCTTCCTGGTTGGGTTTTCCCGTTCGCTAAAGAGGAGCCACGCTTAAATCCCCCCCCCTCCTCCGCCTCCTTCCCGTTGCGACAGACTGAGCCCAACTGCGCGGGCAGAAAATATGCCCACCCCGCAACCAGGGCTCTCGCCCGCTGTCAAAGCTGTCCCGAAAAAAGAAAAGAAAAAAAGCGGGGGGCAGGAAGGAAACTTACCCCCAAGTCGGCGCCGGTTCTTCCCAGTTTAAGTTTTAGCGTGAAACGACAAAAGCCGAAAGAAAAGGAAGGCAAACCCCCTTTCGCTGTTGGAAGTGGGCGTGAGAGGAAATCAAAAGGGGAGGCGCCTAAGGCTCGCTCACTCGTTCTCTCTCCCCCCCTCTCTCTCTCCCTCTCATTCCTTCTCTCTCTCTCTCTCTCTCTCTCTCCCCCCTCCCCGCCCGCCGGCGCTTGCTCCCCCTTTGGCCCTGCCCGGGTTTTCGCTGCGCGGCTTTGATTGGCTTGCTCTGCAATCATCAGCTGTTTATAAAGATCGTCAGGAGGGCAACGGGATCTTTTTCCAGAATAGGAAAAGCCCTGACCAAATCCTTGCTTCAGCGGAAAGATTGCTTTATTTTTATTTTTATTTACTTTTCCCCCCCCAAAAGCTCGCACGCAACACGAGTTTTTCTTAATATTGTTTAATACCAAGGCCATATCAATAAATGCCACTAAAGGCCAATTATCCATTGCTGTTAAATAATGGTAAAGTCATAAATATACAGAAAGGAGTCTGGTAGCTTTCCACACTCATTTGTAAAATAACACTATGCACCGATTCATGTATCTTTACTTGGACCCACGTCTTCTGTCATTTTTTCTAAAAAGTTCAAGGTAGCTCATAACTTTCAACCAAATAAAGCTTTCATTCTGTTCTACAGTGCTTACCTTATTGTAATCTCTGCTGAGTGCGTTGACTTGAGTAAATTTCCTGAATCTTAAGCCTGCCTTGTTTAAGTGCCATCAATAAAGCCTTCAGAGCATCCTTAATGCACCCAAGGCAGCTTTTAGAAACAGGCTGTAAACTATTGCTGTAGATTATTTTATTTTCACTTCAGTAAACTTTCTATGGATTGATGACCTCTAATTATTAAACACAATTGGTTAAATCACTCAAAATCCCTTGCCTGTTCCCTTAAAATGCCTGGAAGATCTTTGGTTGTTCAGTCCTACCTTCGTGGAAATAAGTCCCATTGCCCCAATGGAGACCATTCCCAGGTAAGTTACATAGGGAAGCTTTGTCATCCCAACATCTGATCTAGTTTTAAATCGTTAATTAGGTTGGACCGTTTTACAATAGTCCAAACGCTTCTTTTCTTATTGGTACTGCACTCAAACAAAAGGGTTAAAACTGAATGATGCTTGCAACCTTTGATTTTGAACACTTACTGCACATCTTGATGGGAGCTGATAGATGTATAAAAGGTATTTACCCATTTTGCCAAGTTCAGTTTGTGACTGCACTAGATAACAATCAGCTTCGATTGTTACCAAGGAATAAGAAAGCTCTTGGACAGAAAACCAGACAAAAATAGCATAGACCCATAGCATTGCCTTTAGTCTTAGTTAAAACTATTGGAAAGCTTTATTTCACCTGAGTAATAGATATAGCTTCCGAATATGGCTTCAATTTTTATTGTGGAATTTCACATTCTTTCTTAATAAAATTAAGTATTCAAAAATACTTAATTTTGCTCTTGAAAAATGAAACATTATTTCACCAATAAAGTGATACATGCATCAATGTTCTATCAGTGAACTTGTGTGTCTCTCTCTGTGTGTATGTGTGTATATACACACACATAGTGTACCATGTATAGTTATAGGTATATCGATATAGATATACTGTAGATAAATAGATATAGATAATTTGTTCACATCACAGCTGAGGGCATACTTACACAGTTTTTGGTTTGTCTTGCTTCTTACATATTCATTGTAGTTTATTTACAATGCCATATAAAATGTACATGTTGGCTGAACTTCATGTACCATTTGACCAAGTGCTGGGGCAATTATTTCAAGTGCCCAGAACAATTCACAATAGGTATGAATTTTCTGTCCCAAAAAGCACAACAAAGGGTATTTTCATTTAATCATTGCAGGATCTAGGAATAGACATCAGTTTTCCATATCTTTCTACCTGAATTTTAACTTGAGTCACCCTCTAAAATAGGAAAACATGTATAGTATTATTTTAAATTTTATTTGTATATATCTCTTTGTCTTTTCTTTCAGAGGTACACCATGACAATTCATGTCAATGGAAATAACAATTTAAAAAGAACTCCTCTTCCTCCTCCTCGCTTTGTAATAATTTGCTGTTAGATTCACAGATTAAGAATGGTAAAATTATATGCCAGATCAACTTTCATGCAGATTAACAAGAGGTGCATTGGATGCTATGATTCCTGGCCATTCACTGAATATTTTTTATTATTATTAAGGTTGGTCACATAGCCAGCCAGACATTTAGACTGAATTTGGCATTTTTATCCACCTATTGAGTTCTTCCCAAGATCCTAGGATAGGCAGATGTTGTTTAGTGGTGTTATAGGTATCATTGCAGGATATAAGCTGTACCAAGAAAAGCATCCTTTTGCAATTGATTAATGGTGATTTTTGTCAACGCCGATGGTTTTAAAGTACTTCAGATTTTTGGGGATTGCACCCAAGGTACCTAATACTATTGGTACTATTTTTGCTTTCATTTGCTAGTTATTTTACTTCTGGTTAATACACCCACACACATACATATACACATCATCATCATCATCATCAATTTGTTCATTGGCTTTTTACAGATAATCCTCAATTTATGATGACAATTTAGGCCAATACATCGGTTACTAAGCAAGGTAGTTAAGTGAGCTCTGCCCCATCTTACAATCTTTTTGTCACAGTTGTTAAGCAAATCACTGCAGTTGTTAAGTGAATCATGTGGTTGTTGAGTGAATCTGACTTCCCTTATGGAGTTTGCTTGTTGGAAGCCACTGGAAAGCTTACAAAACATGATCATATGACCCCAAGATAGTACAACTGACATAAATACATGCTGTGATGACCCGGAGTGTAACACAAACGTAACAAAATCCAAAACATAAATAAATATCCTTTAATGCCTCCAACTTGGCTCCGCTGTTCAATAATTCTCAGTTGGAGATAAAACTTCTTCAAAAATAGTCTTCAAAAGAAAGCAATACAGTCCGAACTTAATGAGCAGTTAGAGGTGAAATAACAAACCAAAACAAACTACAATGAAGGAAATTTCACAATGGACCAGGATAAGTAATTATTAACTTCAGGGAGATAACAAGGCACAGACGGTTGGAAGGACACCAACAAAGATAACTTCAGCCCAAAATAAAAAACGCTTTGCTTCTAGCAATGCTGTGTTCAACTGTCTCTCATATATACTATTCTCCCCATCTGCAACCAATGAGAGGGATCATGGCCGCTTCCTCTCTCGTAAGCCAAGTTGTTTCTTTCTCCGTTCCTCCCTGCGTGTCCTACGATGAAGAGGAGATGGGCCTGGTTCTTCCTCTGACTGCCCAGTCAACCTCTGCCCTTCCCCAGCCTCCTCCACAACCGCCAGAGCCACACCTCCACCCCTGTCGGCTATTCCTCCTCTCCCTCAGAGTCCGACTCTAACAAGGGCATTACACATGCCAGTTGCTAAGTGCTCAAATTCTGATCACCTGACCATTGCAATGGTCAAATGAAAACTGGTCATAGGACTTTTTTTTAGTGTCACTATAACTTCAAATGATCGCTAAATGGATAGTTGTAAGCCCAAGACTACCTGTCCATTATCTGAAAGTCTAGCTTACTCAGATTTTGCAAAATAAGAAAAGATTGACAAAGGGCTTTGCATATCACCACAGAGGTCCATTTTCCATTTTTTTTTTAACTGAAAAGAATTATAATTTACATTACCAGGAGCTTTTTTTCCCTCATACAAGACACTAGGCCCATTATTTTTCATAGGTTTCAGCTTGTGATCTGTTTTTTTTTTTTAAAGAGATTTTGTTCTTCATTCTTAATTTATTTACTCCATGTTGGCACTGCTGCTTGATTGGGTACATTTCCAAGCATGTTCACGATAGTGTGTAGAATATCTAGATGATATCATCTTTGGATAATCCAACTTTCTTTTTTAAACAGGGGGGGAAATACTTTAATGAGGGAAAGATTTACCTCTACATATCCTAACTCTATAACAGTTTAGAATCTGTAGCTTCTGATTCATTAATGGTCCCAATTCAAAGTGGTGATATAAAACTAGAAACTCCTTCATGAGTGTACATTATCTGAAAAAAGGGGCTCTGGTTATCCTCAGAAGCCCATTAAAACCAATGTAATCCTAGAAGCTCTATTCCCTATGCTTCCATGTGAAGATGTCTATCCCCCAATTCTGGAATATGTTCACCATTTGGACATGTTTCCTGCCTACTACTGTTGTCTTTAAATGCTAGTCAAAACTGTTCTTATTCTCTTGTTTAACATTTTTATTGGGTTATAAAATAAAATAAGATACAAAATATGAAAGTAAATAGGAAAACGGTGTGGAGCAAGAGCGGGCAGAGAAGTGAGGGAGGATAAGAAAACAGAAAAAGAAACATTGACTCCTGACTCTCTCTGTTGCCGTAAAACAAGGCATTAACATCAAATCACAACTTTTTGTTTTTTCATAATAATACGCACACGCCATTTCTATAAAGATCTATCAATCTAATCGGTAAAATCCAAAATCAGAGTTTCATTCTTTTCCACTTCAAGCACAAAGTTCAGAAGCTGTCTCCGTGTGGAAATAACAGTATTTATATTCTTTTCTTTAATAAAAATGTTGCCATTTCAGCCAACTCCATCAACTTTTGCAACCATTCATCCATGTTAGGAATCGAAGTGTCCTTCCATTTTGTGCGTACAATAGTCTTGCTGCTGTCAACATATATAATAACAAAGTTCCAATTTTATTCTCCAGTTTTTTCCATTAGACCCAAAAGGAAGAATTCTGATTTCATCTTTATCTCCATTTTCAAAATTTTCTGTATTAAAACATGAATCATATTCCAATTTTTTTTTGCTTTATCACATGTCCACAATAGATGATAAAAGTCCCTTCTTTACTTTTACACTTCCAACGTTCATTTGACATACCTTTATTATACATCTTACACAGCTTATCTGGTGTTAAATACCAACGATACATCATCTTATAGAAATTTTCTGTTAGATTTAATGTAAATTTTAAACCCTTCATCCAATATTTTCTCATTGTTCAAGCATCACATTATATCCAAAATTCCTTGCCCACTGAATCATACAATGTTTTACATATTCATTTTCCAAATTCAATTCCAATAACATTTTATAGATCTTAGCAAATAATATGTTCATCCTTTCCACTTAATAAGAATTCCAGTTCATTTTCAAAAAAAGTCAAATCCATAACACCTTTTTTATCCAGTTTAAATCTTTCTTTCAGTTGTTGATAAGTAAACCAATGGCAAACATAACCTTCTGATTCAAGTTCTTCCCTCGGCTTTAATATTGGGTCACCCAAGTTAAGAGAAAGCTGCTCTTATTCTCCAAGACTCCTTTTCTCTTGATATGTTACCACTTTGAATTAATACATGAGAAATGTCCTTTTTAGCATCTTAAATGTTGCTTTGGTATTTTAAAGGATTATTTAAATTTTTTGTAACGATTATACTGTGATGATAATGTGGTAGAAAAACCTTGATTTTGATAAGCAGCATATGTTTTCTTAAGACAAAAAATATATAAGAGTAGAGCTTGCATGTTCCCTACACTTTGTTAAAAGGAGTGAAAGGAACAGTATGCTTGTAAGAAGAGATTACAGTATGTAGCATATAAGAGGAAACTCAGGTCTCTAGGTGTTGCAGAACTAAGAATCTTTTCCCCAGAGCACAGCTAAAGTTAAAACAGCAGAAACCTATTATCAGCATAAAATTGGCTGTTCCCATTGCTAATCCCTGTCTTGTTGCTGCTGCTGTAGCCTCCACTCTGGCTGGCAGAGCGGACAGTATGGAGCCCTGAATTCAGGTGCACCAAGCATGATAAGCAAAACCATTGACATTTAGGCTGCTATAAGCGTCAACTGGGGATAAGAAGATCAAAACAACATCCTGGAGACATGAAGGGGAGTGGGGAAGTGACCGTCAGGGCATATTTGTCCTAGGCTGAAATGCAAGTCTGTAATCCACAAGTGTCTCAGCCAGCACAGCCAATGGTGATGGAAAAGATTTAGTCTCTAGTAAATCTGCTGTGTATTAGGCATCCAGAAATTGTCCATGGTAACCAATCACTCCAAGACAAATATAATCTCCAACTGATTTATTAGGAACAGCTCTGGTACTTCTATGGCATTTCCAAAAGTGAAAGTCATTTACAGTGGGTAACACAAAATCCACCTTCTTTCCTCCCACTTCTACACTTCATTAATCACGAGAACCAATTAACTGCAGCTGGAATTTTTTAATGACACATACGGAATAACCTTGAACTTTCCAACTCCTCCATCCCCCTTCCATTCCTTTCTTGGCAGCTGAATCTCAGAGCCGACACTGTGGATGTAGACAAAACCCCACAACCTTATTTATAGTGGAGGTTTTCTCACAGCTATTCCATACAAACTTTCTTTCCTTTATAAACAGTGGGGCAAATACATAGGGGATGATATACACAGGGGTAGAAGCAAAGAGTGAGGCAGTGGTGGGCTACAACCGGTTAAACAACAGGTTCTGTGAATGCTTCACGTGCAAGCAGGGCATTCAATAAACACCAATTTGAACCTCTCCCGTTTGCCTTCTAGCCTTCCCCAGTATTCTGTCCTCTATAATTACTGACTAAATGTATAAAGGCAGATAGATAACTCTACAAACATCCATACAAAGTTTATTTATTGGTTCATCAGGTATCCTCATATAACTCATGGTTATGTTGAGATTCATCTCAATGTCCAAATCTTTGCATAGTTGATTCATAGTGTAAAATGATGGTGAACTTTCATCCCATACCAAAAGAACAAGGAGCCAGGAGGTGAGATGCCAGCATGATGGTGGGTTCAGGCAAGAGAGAAGGGACCTCTCACAACCCAACCAAGGGTCAATTCAATGACTAATCAGGTTTACAGATGTGGCCACATGATATGGACTACATTTCCCAAGATACCTTAACTACATTTACCATGATGCATTCCCTTAAAAGGGGACAGCTCCCAATTCCTAACTAACTATCCCAATTTCCAATTAACTATAAACTTCTTTGGACAGCACACCCAGTGAATAGAATAGCTGAGGCACAGTAATCTACTTTGCCGTGCAAATCAGATGAGCCGCAAAAGAAGGAAATGCAAGACAAGATAGGGCGGAGGCAGGCAGGTGGGGCCAACTGATCGTTGTTCATACCGGTTTGCTAGAACCTGTGCGAACCAGCAGCAGCCCTCCACTGGGGTGAAATCCTCCCCATCTCCTAGCCTGCAGCTTCTTGACCTCTCCTTTCCTTCACCCACCAGTTGGCTGCAAAACTAAAGTGCTGAGCTCAAGAACAAAGAATGTGATGAATACTTTGTTGAGTTAGTCTCTTGTCTTAGCCCAGTCATTAAAAAACAAACCAAAATCTTGCCACTGTATTTCTTAAGAAGAAAGGGAAATGACTTTTTCAGGTGCAATACTCAGCATTGGAATAGAATCAGTGGTGGTATGCTACTGGTTTGGACCGGTTCACTGAATCGCCCCTTGCGCTTTTCTCTTCTTTATCCTCCCAGCTGATTGGCGCTGCAGGTTTCAGCTGGTGTGGAGAAAGCTGCATGCCGGCTTAGGCAAAGCATGCCCACCAAGCCACGCCCACCGAACTGGTGGTAGAACAATTTGAACCCCAACGCTGAATAGAATAAATGAAAAGCATTCTTGTTAAAAAAAAAATCAAGCAAAAAGATTCTGAATGGGTAAAGAACGACTTTAAGGTATTGCTTAAATGAACAATGTGACCTGCCTAAAAATATTTAGATTTTTTTAAAAAAAGAATAAACATAATGTAAAGATTGAAGAAAGCTAGCAAACACTATTCCTGAAGAGATGCCCATGGCATGTAACCATTGAATATTGCTTTTTTCCCCTCTCACTACCAAACAGTGTTAAAGGTAACGGCAAGTTGATTCATAATTAATTTGGTTTTTTAATCTTATTTTTCCTTGATGTGAAACCTCCCATAATTTAATCTGGATTCTGAATTAATTATGAAGTTGGATCAGACCTATTGAACATCATTGCTGATTCACATCTTTCTGGCTCAGAAATTATTGGCATCGACTGATACTTAACTTCACTCTCTAATGTTTGATATATGGAAGTCGTCATCATCAATGACGTTGTCAGCGAATAACACCCATGTCTTTGGATTAGCTCAACAACAGCATGTGTCAAAGCTGGATCTGTTGCCAAACCATAGTGATCTTTAGAACAGATTTTGCAGCCTGTCCTCTTTGACTTCAGTGGTTGAATACAAGATCATGCAGAATTTGATCCACAAGGCACATTAGTTATAAAACAGTTATAATAAAAATATTTTGTTTTATAGCATTTTCCCGATTATGTCTGTGATCTTGAAATTGAGAATAGACATTTCTAATGCGTTATTATGCCTACAATTTGTTCACATACACTTGTTGTTCTGTGATGGTGTTACTGAAAACAACACAGAATCTAAAATCTGTAACAGGGCCCAGCATCACACACACCAACAGATAGTTGTAATTGTGGGAGAAGTTAGGAATTGGAAGGCTTTAAAATTTGTGTTGAACACATAGCATAACTGCAATGCTACAGCTGCAGGAAAAAATGGGAGATCACTTAGTCTGTTTTTCAATTTTGTAAATCAGGGGTGTCAAAGTTGTTTTCATTGAGGGCCACATGAAGGTTGTGTTTGACCTTGGGGGGCTGGGGTGAGTATGGCCAGCATGACATCACTCATGTCGGGGGCACCTGTGGCCCAAGCACTCTGCCAGTGAAAATGGGCACCTGGGCCCCGTTTTCAGCCATGCCCCCCCCCTGAGCTCCATTTTTACTGGCAGAGGGCTGCAGGAGGCTGTAATGGCCAAAAACGGAGCCTGGGATGGCTGCATGTGGCCCTCCTGAGCTCCGTTTTTTGCTGGCAGAGGCACTGCAGGCTGGACCTTCACTGTTTCCAGAATGGCCCTGTGGGCCAGATCTAAGCACCCCAAGGGCCTTGAGTTTGACATCCCTGTTGAAAATGTATGTATTGTATATCTCCTATACCTCATACAGCAGCACAAGAGGTGTGCAGGTTCACACCTCAGAAGTGCATATTGATTAAAATAAGGTACATAGTTGCCTAACCATAAATTTCTTCATTGTCTTCTCTGAACCAAAAGTCATTGTTAAAAAATATTATAAAGCCAGTTCTACCATATAACTTTATTTTGCTAATCATAAATTTAGTAATCCTAGTAGTAAAAAATCACAATAAATAAAAATGACAGAAAAATAATAAAAGAGCTCTACAAACTGAGAATCAGGAACAAAAACCAGTTTGGAAATTTATAGCGAGAGAACCACAGATGTTGTGTACCAAGGGAATAATCCTGTCACACACTTGGGAATTTCTAATATTTTATATTTCAGACTTCCATTATTTGAACTGTAGGTTCACCTGTCATAATCTTAACTAACATTGGAAAAAGATTCTCTTTCCTTACATTTATTTCAAAATGTATGAATTTATAGCATTTTTTCTCTGTTGGCAGCTGTGTTAAAACTAGGATTTTAAACCATATCCAGAAGGGATTCCGTCCAATGCTCAATTGTTCATACAAGATTATAAAGAAATAACAGAAAAGTCCAAAAATTGCTATCATAATGGCAGCATACAGCTTAATGTTAGTGTAGATATATATTCCCTGGTAGTCTGTATAAAAATAAATTTCATTCTGAAGCTTAACATTATACAGTATCCTATTATTTACTTTTCCTTTGTAAGAAATAGTGAAAAAAATATATATTTAGAAAAAAGTTACAGCAAAGACTAAGAGTAATAGCAGCACATATAAAACAAAACTGTAACTGGAATTTGTTCTGAAATGTACCTTTCCCTTTCTAAATAATATGCATTGTATATAAATTTTCCTTTGAAAGAATTGTGTTAAACCTCAAGAAACAAGTTAATGTTACAATGTTACTTTTAATATTTTCCTACACTAATCTGTCACTTTATGAGATTTAATACTTTCCTGTCTTATGCTATAGTTAATTTCAACCCTTATTAATTATATTTATTTCAGCCCTTATTAATTATATAGTGTTGTATTAATAGAAATTGTAAATCCACAAGTTTCACCATTAATAATGTCCAGTAGAATAATATCTCACATGCTATACCAGTCAAAATTACTGGAATAAGTGTTCTTGTTTTAGTCCAACAAAGGATAATAATTTGAAGAAGCAGTAGGAAGGATACAACTATGTTTCCGTTAGAATTATAATTTTCATTAGTAGGATACTTAATATGGTCATGATAATAAAACAAAACAGGCAATTTTAGTGAAGCACTCCTTATAAAATGTCACACATGCCGAGAAAATAGAAGTTTCCCCCGTTAAAAATTAAGAGGTAGAAAGCAAAAGATTTCCAGCACATGCTTTTTTCTGAGGTCATGAAATGGATCTCTTGCTGAGGTCTGTCAGAAAACAGTAATGAGTGTTTAGAAGGTCTCTCCGCTGATTGTCTGCAGCATTTCCAGTAGGTTTTGATGCAAATCTCCTTGTTGTTCTTCAGTTAAGTGGAGGGAAGTAGTATTAAATTGCTTTGCAAGGATATTATTCTGAAGTAGATCATCTGCAACCTTGACAATGCAGGTGATTTATTCAAACCGTTTGGTTCAATAAACCCTCCATTGGAATCCTCAGTGTTGCTCTAGTGAAAAACAAGTGATATCGTGTTGTTAGTGCTAGTGGAAGAATCACTATTAAAACAGTCAGCCCCCCCCCCCCACGCCTGATAAATTGTACACACGTTGTAAACCACAATAACTAGTAGCCCCAACCAAGCAATGGTAAGGGGCTAAGAGTGTAGTTCAGCAGTCACATCTGAGCCTGAACTTCTCTGCTTCCTAAAAGCACTTCAAGGGCTTCTAAAATGCCTTGCGTGTGGACTTGTGCAGTGAGTATTGAAAGTATCTCTGAAAGTATTGGCTCTGGCACACATAAAAGGCTAAAAACAGAATTTCCACAAGTGGAAGACACTTTGCATGGTTGGAATGGTGCCACTGGAAACAACCCAGAAGAGTGTTAATAACCCTGCCCTTTGGGCTAATAAATCTGATTCAGCACTTCATTGTGCACAGCTGTTGATTGTACCTTACTGGAAGAATTGTTTCAATAGACTCATAATTTAATGTCCATTGGACTAATCCAAAGCCCTCTAAGTTAAACAAAGCAAACATATGCACGATATCAAGGGCCTTTTAACAGAAAATAGATCTGAAAGTAGTAGTTATTGAGTAATTTCTGCAATTGTTGTTTTTTTATTGACTATAATAGGATTTAAGCTACCTGTATATTTAAATGTTCTCCAACATACAAATACATCACCATCATATTTTGAGGTTTACACATGAGCTAAAGCAGGTCCACAATCCCAGGCTGCGGATTGCCATCGGTCCGGAGCCCACTAGGAAGCGGGCTGTGTAAGTGACCGAAGCCCCACCTGCACATGTGCAGGATCCAGGCAGCATGCAAAACACACAAACACCCCTAGTCTGCGGAGAAACCATCCTCCATGGATGTCTATGGAGAGTCTCCATGTCATGTTTGTCCCAAAGGTGCTAATCCCTGACACCCAAGAGTTGCTGAGCTAAAGAACTGGCACCTATGACTTCATATTGTTGTGAACAGATATTAACAATAATTTATTAAATATATATTCTGCCTGACTCCCAGTAACTCTAGGAATTTTGCAACTTTTTAAAAAATATTTAAGATAAAAAAACAATACCCACAAGAATAACGTAAGATGAGATCATAACAATGGCAAAGAAAACAAACCCAGAAGAGAACAGAAAGGAAGAAAGAGGCATCAGTCACCCTCACCAAAGACCTGGGCGAAGAACCCTTTGAAATACGCCATTCGAATTTCAGGAGGAACCTTGTTACAGAGGGTAGGCTGTGCGACAGAGAAGGCATTCCTGAGGTCCAGACAGATGGCTCTGTTTAATCGATGGAACCTGGAGCACCCCAACCTGCCAGATGGAACCATCTGATCAGATACAATGGGAGACAAGCAAAGTAACCCAAGTTCTTTGCCATGTCAAGTTTTACAGATGGCTACAAGCATCTTGAATCACACCTGGAAGCAGACTGACCACCAAGTTTACCAAGCTATGCCCATCACTGCCTCTATCGCTGCAATCTGAAACAGCTGCGGTTTCTATTTGGTTTTCAATGACACCCTCAGGTAAAGCACTTTGCAATAGTCAAGCTAGGAAAAGGTGTAACTGGCACACCAGATGAAACAGAACACAATTGCCACCTGCTCTTCAAGCAGGAGTTGTGAATCCAGGAGTATACCTCAGATAGTATACCACCCTTGCATGGGGAAATATTCTCACATCTGGATGGTTTGAGTGGTTCAAACACCCAAACCCACTCAGTCTTGGTAGGATTGGAGATAGTTCCTTCCCATCCATACCAAATCAGCCTCCTGGCACATGGGTAGAATTTGACAGCCACATTTGGTCATCCTAGAGTTGAAAGATATAATTGGGTATCAACAATATACCATTATTGAACCCCAAAATGGCAGATGAAGTCACCTAGCACTATAATGTACCTGTTAGAAAGGAGGAGAGAGAATGATACCCTGTGGTATCACAAATATGAGGCCTAGGGGACAACCTCAATTAAAACTGACTAGAAGTGACCCCAGGAAAAGGAAGAGAATCACAATAAACTGGTGTTCTCAATTCCCAACCCACAAAGCCAGCTCAAAAGGAAGCCAGGAAGCCATGGCTGATGTTATTGAAAGCCACTAAGAGATTGAGGATGGATACAGAACCACCACCCCATCACAGTTCAACAAGCACAACCAAAGCTATCTCAGTTACTAATCCTGGCCAGAAACCAGTCTGAAATGGGTCTAGATAATCCATTTCCTCAAAGTCCTTATCAGCTGCAGACTGACTACCTTTTCAACAACCTTCCCTCTAAAGGAAGGGTTGAAGACTCATCCATAGATATCCCAAACCATTATGTACAAGGAGGATCTCTTGAGGAGGGAGCACATTACTGCCTTTTTCAAGGCTGGGGCACTATCCCTTCTGTCATAAAGGCTGATGCTATTGCTCGGACCCCAGTTAAATTCTTCTTCTTTATCTGTATACATTTGAACTTATTGCCCTGATTTAAGAGCATAGCATTAAACATATGCTGAATCATACTGTCTCATCTTTATAAACTGTTGCGTTTTGGGAACAAAGACTTGAGACCCAGTTGATCTTTTATTCTCTTTATTCTCTCTAGAACTGATCCGGCGAAACCGCAGCAGTCTTTTTTATAGCGGGCTGCTCGTGGCTCGTGGCCAATGACGGCTCTTCAAATTTCCCGCCGTCTGGACCGACCTATCCAAGGTGAGTATGCAAATATATAACATAAACAGTATAATTCAATTTTCTAAAGATGTTTAGATCAAGATGGTCTCATCACACACCTTGTAATTGAGACATATTGTTAGCTCTGAAACAAAATCTGAGGAGAAGGAAAATATTTTCTTGTTAATTTATGGCTCAGATCCAGCTTCTGGCCTTTTCCGATCTGTTTATATTTGGGTCTGCAAAGTTCATGCATTTAAAGGGACCTGGTTTGGCTTTGGGAGGAATTCTTGGTATCCATGATGTTTAAAATGCCTCACACCAGACCAACAAAATTTCTGACATTTGCAACTCAGCTAGTAACGACTACTAGGAATCTTTTGTAGTTCAAAACTACCCTAAGGAACCTCACCACTCTGATGTGTATGTCTGTGTGGTAGATAATGTGGTATAGAAAAAGGGTGCTGGCCTTTTAAAAATGAAAATGGTAATGGACAAAAATAACTATCAGTAGTAGCATCACAAGAAAAGTCAGTCTAAGCCTATAGTGGAACGGATAGCACAGAAATATTGAAGTGCTGATTTCTCACTGCTGGGCTGGATTCAAAAGCTTTTAGGGATGATGAAAGGAGTCTCACTTATATGGGAATATATTAAATACATAGGATAGGATTTCTGGGCAGGCATGTATTAAGAGGTAGGTAAACTTTTTGCAGGCCATGGTAAAATAATGACATAATGGCATGGCATCATCATAATGAATATATTTTATTCATTAATTCCTGGATGGATTGATTCATGAAGCTTGAGGGCAGTTAGGGGCATGGTAGTGATGTCAGTGGAGGAAATGGATTGACTGCACTTTTCTGCTCCTTTCTGTAAGTGCATCAGGTCTATTTTCAAGAAAACAAATGATTTTGTGATTGTTAAAAGGGTGAAAAATGCTACAGGTTCTGGCCTAGACGTTGCCTGCCATGATACTGAATTGCATTTTACTGAGATAAATTTGTTCACACTGGATCAGTGAGAAGCTGCCATGATACCAACAATCTGTTCTTAATCAATGAGGATATTAGTTCACCGATCTCGCTCAAGTTTAAATATACACTCTTTTTTTAAACAAAAAAAAAGTGGATGTTCATCTTTTGCCATTCAACTCAGTACTAGGATACTCATCCTACTACTTAACAGGATACCAAAAATAAACCAGGACAGACTTCTACATATGAAGCAAATTAAGATGGGGATGAAATAGCAGAGTTCTGAGCTGGCAAAATTGGTTTGTTCCAACTGGAACAGCTTCACAGTACAAGAATAGAAGAGAATATTCAGAAGACTAGCAGAGTATATCCATGAACATCAACCAGCAGACAGAGGACACAATGAAAACTCCTTGATGTCACAACACATGGGCAGAGTATAGTTCAATTAGGAAATGGGGAACATCCTGGACCAAGCTAAATCCAAAAATGCTAGGGAATTCCAATGCAAATTTTCAAGCCTCTTCTTACCTCGCTTCTCCTGTGAATAGTCTCATTATATTGGGCATGTAGAATCTATTTCAATCCCATCCATAGTATGAAGTAGTTTCAGTTTATTACATTACTTCTTTCTGCTATATGTATAGATTGGGCTTCTTTCTTCTAAACATATAAGGGAAAATACCTAGGTTATAAAAGAATATCACAAATTTCTAGTGACCTAAAAGAATCTGACAGAAAAGTGTTAACTTCACCTCTTTTAACTAGTCACATGAATTGACATCAGCTAATTGTAGATCCTTTTTTTTTTTTTACTGAAATGTTCATTATAACAAACATGCTTGCTACTGGCAAACACACACACACACACAAATAGAAGCACAAAGTGTAACAATCAGCCAACACAGCAAAGATTGAGCCATACGGATCTCCCCTCAGACAGTCCCTATTTGTTCAACCCTCCTTGATGAAAAAGACTATCTTTCAGGTGGAGGATGTTAAGGAAGATGTATCTATTCAAAGGGAACAGTAACCGGAGCTTTAAAAACAAGACTGATATGTGGAAATGGCAAATCTTTTGGGGGAAAGAAAGCATGCACTTTGGGGAATCTGGGTCACAGGATTGTAACTAGACACAAATGTGCTTTGTCTGGGCAGTCTGTCTTTATCATGTGTTAGCTGCTAGCCCCTTCCCTAATCGTGCATGTAGCAAGGTCCATTCGTTTCCAAGATCTCAGCTGTTAGTGCTACAATTTTTGGTTCTTTGTACCTCCCTTCAAAATATGCTAAATCAGTTGATAAATCCTGGTGGTGGCAGATTGGCAAGTCTCACAGAATGTTACTCAAACTCAAAAGCTAGCCAGCAGCTGTTCAAGGACACAGTTCTTTGATAAGCTAGCTTTATCACGGAAAAAAACCCATAATAGAGCAGAAAAACAGTTCCTGCCAATTATAAGCCCTGAGCCACGTATATACCAGTCCCAAAGTTCAAATCTTAAACTCTACCAGCTCTTACAATACTAGACAACACAGTATCAACAGTAGAGACCTTCAAATTTCTAGGTTCTATCATATCACAAGGCCTAAAATGGACACCTAACATCAAAAACATCATCAAAAAAGCACAACAATGAATGTTCTTTCTGCGCCAACTCAGAAAGCTCAAATTGCCCAAGGAGCTGCTGATCCAGTTCTACAGAGGAATTATTTAGTCTGTCATCTGCACCTCTATAACTGTCTGGTTTGATTCTGCAACCCAACAACCCAACAAGACTGTCTGATTTGATTCTACAACCCAACACAGACTTCAGAGGATAATTAGGGCTGCAGAAAAAAACAATTACTACCAACCTGCCTTTTATTGAGGAACTGTATACCGCACGTGTCAAAAGGGGGGCTGTGAAAATATTTACAGACCCCTCACATCGTGTACATAAATTGTTTCAACTTCTACCCTCAAAATGATGCTATAGAGCACTGCACACCAGAACAACTAGACACAAGAACTGTTTTTTCCTGAATGCCATCACTCCACTAAACAAATAATTCCCTCAACACTGTCCAGCTATTTACTAAGTCTGCACTACTATTACTATTAATCCTCTCATCGTTCGTATCACCCATCCCCTCCCACTTGTGATTGTATGACTGTAACTTTGTTGCTTGTATCTTTAGGATCTATATTGACTGTTTCCTAGTATGATTTGATTGTCTATTTGTACCCTATGACTATATTAAGGATTGTATCTTATGATTCTTGATGAATGTATCCTTTTTTTATGTACACTGAGAGCATATGTACCAAGACAGATTCCTTGTGTGAGGAAGTGTGAATCACACTTGGCCAATAAAGAATTCATTCATTCATTTTCCCCACTGGTGTACCCTAATGGAAAGTGAATGGCTTATTTCTTAACGGGAGGTGCAGTTGACATCTATCTATTGTTCCTGTGATGGACTTACAACTCTAACATTCTTTGCATCTGATTTTGATCTTTCTGGCTGGGTGCCAAGAATCCAAAATCATTTCTACCACTAGGCCTAGAAAGTTGGAACTCAGAAAAGGTTCCCATTCAATTTCTAGGTGCAAATTTGAGGCCAGTCTGTGTTCCGCTGCCAGATTCTAAGTACAGTTTGGATTTTGCATCTGAATCACTGGACATCCCTACGTTTTCTTCTCTGACATCTGATGCTCATTGATTCACCTCTAGCAATGGAGAGAAAACATACCCAATCCATGTATCCTTGTTACAGATAGACATTTTGAGTCATGCTGTACCACATTTTCTGGAATCTGCAATGATTTTGCCATCCAGTTGTCCATCTTACTCCAGCTACCAGAGGGTTACTATTGCAGATTTTGCTCCATTTGCAAAAAAAGTTGCTACACTTGGTGCCATTCTGTGTTTACTTGGTACATAGGTTGTGTTGCAGAACACTTGATGTCACTTGTCTTTCCCATTTTATCTGATACCCCTGGAAGCCATCACTCCCTGGTTGGGTCCTATCCGCATGACCAATTCTCCTTTCTTTACTCTCCAATCTTTGGCCCAACATGTTCTCTGATCTCTGCTTTCAGTATTTGATAGAATGTTCCCATTTGAACTAAAGAATGAAGAAAATATGATGTTACTTCAAGGAATCCACTTGCTAAAGTTGTTGCACTTGAACAAAATACAAAGTTCTTCTAAATCACTTTATATGTCTGTCTGTCTGTGTATACATGCACACGCGCACACACACAAACACACACAAACACACACTTGCTATTTACAGATTTTTGCTTTCAGTGTACAGATTGTGTTCAGTACAGGCAGCTCCAAAATTCAACATTGCTTGATGTTTTTAAGAAACAAATATTTTAAATCAAGATCCTTTTTGCTAGCAAAGCAAAACCAAGCTAGCTATTATATGTGAAAAGGCCACAAAATTAACTGATGTTATCTCATTGAGTAGGAAACATCAGAAAGCAAACAGTCAAACTAAGGTAGCAACAAAAACTCCCCAAAGTCGAACACTTTTAGAAGTTTAAAGGGAGAAAGATATTGAGGTTGCTTGGATGGAGTTGGTGAGAAAAAGAATGGGGAGATGAGGGAAAGTAAAAATAAATTCAGGGAAAAACTAGGCAGAGAGGCACTTAATGGGTAGAACACTCAGGGGTTACATGTGAAGCCCCAAGGGTTTTTTGCCCATACTACCCACTGCTTATGCTCATCTTTCAGAGCTTTCAAATTAAAGTTGATTGATTAAAGAGCTTTCAAATTAAAGTTGACATTAGCAATACTGACACCATCAAATCATCGGTTGCTAAAGCTGGACGATCTGACACTTCCATAGGGTAAAAGGACTTTTTCCTCTTACCTGTGCAGGAGAACAAAGCATTGAACGGCAATGGGGGGGGGGGGGGCAAACTTCCACAACTTTAATTGCAGTTGTGTTAAGGCCTCTGGTTAGAAAATCTGGTTTCACAGTCAAGTGATGGAGTAGCTATTCTGAAATTGTTCCATTTGTTCATGTCCAACTGAGGAGATACTTCACAGATATCCAGCAACGAGGAGGAAGTCTACCATCAGCTTTGAAAACCTAACCTGCAGCATTTGAATCCTGCAAAAAGATATTGCCTGCTCATTTTTGTTACATAGCCTAATGCAAATTCTACTTGATGGATTTTAATAAATGTGTACATTGGTCAAGTCAGATTAACAAGGTTACAAGGCAAGTTACAGCTTAAGTAACAGCAGAAGCTTCCCAGATGAAGTGGGTTTAAATCTCAGGTTTTCTCCTCCCACTCCTTCAAGTCAATAGACTTTTGGCTGTTCTTTTCTCAGCCTTTGATCGCCCTGTTCCATATCTATATAATGGATCTGTCTGAGCACCAGCTTCAGCCCTGACACACACACACACAAAGCACATTATAGTTTGCACAGAAAGAAGAATCAGTTACGTAACTGGAATACTTGGCTACTACTTTGCCCAGTTAGCAGCACTTAGCCCCAAGGTGAATCAAGTACAACCTTCAACAAAAGCAAAATCTTCCTTGGCTCAGAAATATACAATATTGGCTGTGTCCAGGTGTTCTGATTTCTTGTGCCAGTTGTGTTTTTATCCTTTAATTAGCCTAACTATATGCTGCAATCTAAACATACTTTCTTGGGAATAAGACTCACTGAATTCACACGGTCGAACTTTCACCGATTGCTATGAACTATATGGTTAAGTCACACGCGTTTTCAGTGAATAACTTTAAAAGAATTTGGGTTCGTTGGGTCAACTTTTTTTTGCAGAAGATTTTATGGAGATGTTCCCTACCCAGTCAAATCTAAAACCATCTCTCATTCAGAATGTGTTCGCTTTGGAAAAAGTGGTTAATAACATTACAATAAACTTTAGTCAAATTATACATTGTAAAATTATTGTATTATGAAACACTTTTCCCCAAAATGAATATTGGGATAATCTAAAGCTAAGATAATCTTTTCCCCAAACTTTCTCAGTGTCCAACTAATAGCAAATAGAATTCATGCAAGTTTGTCTAATACTAATGAAAAAAGCTATGTGTAAGGTTATAGTCAATCTTGTTTTTCTTTATAAAGAATCTTCAAAACAAATTTGACTCCTGAGAAGTATGTGGACATGGTCTGTGTTTAATTACGTTAACAAAATATACATTTAGAAAAAAACATTCTGCCTTTCAAATTAGTTAGCTAGTTACAATTACCTCTATCATAAATTAATTTATGTCCTAGACATTTACACATGCTAGTATGTTTCCAAATGTATGGTAAGAAAAGAAAATGATAAAGCTTTTTATTGTGTCTTAAAAATTCTCACACTGGAGTAGCAGATCATCTGACATGGTAAAGCTACGATTTATTTTATATTATAGTTATAATAACATTGTTCAGGCGTGCAAGATTACTTTAACTGTGCAATTTATGTTTATAATCATATGAATATGTTGTACATTAGCAAACCCTTAATTAAAAGCACCAGAGGAAATTGAAGGATAGAACTTACAACCTGAACTCTTTAGAATTAAACTGTGTGACCTTTGAGAATTATATATATATATATGCCATTGTTTATATGGCTACACTGAATTATGGCCCGAGAAATTTTTTAGAAGGCAACATTTGAAGGTTGGAGGATTTTCTAAATGTGTCTCTTGGTTTGCTGTTTTTATAAACTTCTTGCCACTTGTTTACTGATCCTCCTTTTTGTGGTTGACAGCAAAAATGTTCCTCACAAAAGGAGGCTCCTGTAGAAATATAGGCCAATCAGGGACCACTCTCGGAAAAACTAGATAATTTTGGGTTTTTTGCCAAGAATCAAGTAGACAATATTTAGGGAAATAGTTTAAATTTAGGAGACACAGAGACTTTATTATCAAATTTGACATATTTTGAAAGTAGTCTCCGGATGGAATGTTTATACATAAACTAGATGTTTAAAATAAGAAAGAATTTCCTCAGCTGGTCCTGACTCCTGCTGATTCATCTGTGTGTGCTTGTCTTGGCGGTGTTACAGAAATGGTTAAAGGGCAATCAAGCTGCCAGGATGTCATTTGTCTTTCTTCCTTTTCAAGGCTTAATATTTAGTAAAATAAAACAAAGGAGCACAAGAACGTAGAGGAACATAAGGAGATCGCTGCTAGATCAGACAAAGGAATCATGGAAGCTCACAAGCAATACAGCGGCCAACTACTACACCAGGGGTGTCAAACTCGATTTCATTGAGGGCTGCATCAGGGTTGTGTTTGATCTTGGGGGGGCAGTGGGGGCGTGGCCAACTTGATGTTGCTTGTGTCAGGGGTGCCTGTGGTGGACAGAGTGCTCTGCCAGTGAAAACGGGCTCCCGATCTCTGTTTTCGGCTGGGACGGCCTCCTGCAACCGTCTGCCAGTGAAATCTGCCCTCCCAAGCTCCATTTTCGCTGGCAGAGGGTTGCAGGAGGCCGTCCCAGCTGAAAACAGATCGGGAGCCCGTTTTCGCTGGCTGAGGCCCTGCAGGCTGGTCCTTTGCTGTTTCCAGGGCAGCCCGGCAAGCCAGATCTAACCACCCCCCAGGCTGGATCCGGCCCCCAGGCTTTGAGTTTGACACCCTGTACTATACTCTTTTACTATCGCTTTCTTTTTTAAAAAAATTTTTTTTTATTTTTTAACAACAAACGTAAACATAGACACAAAACATAAAACCTTCCTTCCATTGTACAGTGTGTCAGTCGGTACAAATCTTCTTGTGCACAATATCAACAGTCCTTCTCTTCTAACTGCATTATTAAAATTCATTTTGCATGAATATGCATATTATATTACATTGTTATTAACTACTTATTGAACTTTACTTATAAACTATATCATCCTTTCCGTGCAAATTTCAATTTTTGCTTTCAAACAGCGGCTATTTATGGCATGCTTTGATCCTGGTGATAGTACACAGGCATCAAGAATAGTAACCACTGATAACCCAGCTTTCAGGGAATTTGTCCAATCTTTTCAGTGAATTAATTGTGTATTTTTTAAAAATCAGTTTCAAATCTGTCTTTGGCTTCCACGAAAACATACAAAATCTGGTCTACACTGTCTACCCTGCACAAGGCTTCATAGATCTTTAACATATCACCTCCTACTACTGCTTTTGATAAAAAAAATATAGTCATTCCTTGTAGGGGATTTTTTTTAGTTCACTTTTTTCCTGTAGTTTTTTTTCCCAACAAGACAATATTGTTTTTGAAGCTGACACAGCAATCAGAATTTAGGCTACTTTGAAATGTTGTCACTTTATTATCATTAGAATTACTTGTATTATTTCTCAGTTGATGGGAATTGATTGAAGTCAGGGATATGTTCTTTCAATAATTTGGATATTGTCAATATAACATCATCCTACTGAGAAGTTAATAATACACAATCATTTTTATCCTGAGCATCTTGATATTACATCAGCATGTGGAAAGTCTCCTGCTTCTCTTTCACCATTGCGAGGCAGTAAACTTAGAATGTGGAGGTTTTTAGATTTTATTTTTTTTAGAATAGAATAGAGCTGGAAGGGATTTTGGAGGTCTTCTAGTCCAACCCCCTGCTCAAGTAGGAGACCCTATACCAGGGGTGTCAAACTCGATTTCATTGAGGGCCATATCAGGGTTGTGTTTGACCTTGGAAGTACTGGGGGGGGGGCGTGGCCAGCTCAATGTCACTCGTGTCGGGGCACAGGTGGTGGCTCTGCAAGCGAAAACGGGCTCCCGAATACGGCCCATGGGCCTTGAGTTTGACACCCCTGCCCTGTAGCATTTCAGACAAGCGGCTATCAGGTCTCTTCTTAAAAATGAAAAAGAAAAAAGAGAAATGCCAACTACTTATTTTACAGCCTATTAACAGAAAGAAGTGGGAGAAGATGTTTGCTCTTTACCTCCATCTTCCAGATGGCATATATAAACTTTATATATATATATAAAAAGCTTTTTATTCTTTACAATAAACATACAAAACAGCAAATAAAACCTTTCAGTTATACAGTGTGTCGGTTTGGTATATATATCTTGTGCACATTATCTATAACCTTTTCCTCTTAAATTTACATTCATATTGTATTAATTAACTTTTCATATTATATTGTATGATTATTATTATACCGTCATTAGTCTTTTAATTTCAATTCCATGTTATCCTTAAGAGCAAATCTCGTTTCTTACTCATTTTTATTCGTAATATAACTTATTCAGAAATAATCAGAAACAGCAAGTCTTAAATTTCATAATGTCTCTTAAGAGTGTGGCTTTCAGTACATGTTGTAAAGTTGATGAGTTACAAAGTAAACAGAATGCTTAACGACTTCTATAATTTGGGCAGAATTTGTTATCAAATGTCCATGTCTGCAGCTCATGCAATCCAAGACATTTTCAATTTGTAAAATAAATTAACAATCTAAAATAGAGACTTTTATAGTCACAAGGACAAATGATTTTTTCCCCATAGTTTATTAAAGTCAAGAAAATTCAGTAACTATGATCTATAGCAGCGGTCGCCAACCGGCGGGCTGCGACGTTTGGGCTGCAGCCCACTGGTGGGCCGTGAGAAAATGTTGGTGGGCCGTAGCATGTGAGGCGGGGAGGCAGGGCAATCCTGCAGTCTCCTGTGTCGTGGCTGCTGCCTCCTGCCTCAGCGCATTGAGGAGGCCGAGCAGCAGTGGGAAGAGTATGGACCTCCTGAGCTGCAGGAAGCAGCTGCCCTCAGCTGAAGATGTTACGAGGGGGAGGCTCTACCCCCTCCTTCACTCCCCTCATTTGAAGCCTCCGAAGCAGTGGTGAAATTCGACTACCTCGTACCAGGTGGTAGGGACGTTTCAGTTTGCCGAACTGAACAATCACCCCAGGCTGGCCCCGCCCATGCCTGCCCGCACCCATGTCAGCAACAGGGGTGGTACTGGCGGCGGGAGAGAGAGAGAACAAAACAAAAGTCCCTGCAAAGTTGACACCCTGACGTGCCAAAGGTTGCAATCCAGGAGAGAAAAGCCTCTCGTCACCCTTTTCCCTGGCAGCCGTTCTCTAACCTGGCAATCTTCAGGACTTGGGGAGGGGTGTGTGAGGGGTGTGTGTGAAGGACTGCAACTTTTGACGAACTTTCTTCCAAGAGTTTCTCCCTTCCACAACTCTGCGGCACGAGTCGGCTGCTTCTGCAAGTGCCAGCGGAATCAATGAAGCTCGCCCCACAAGGCCAGTTCCCCTCTCCTCTTCACTCCCCAGATGGTTGAGGAGGCGCTCAAAACAACCTGGAGCTTTTCCCGCCTTATTTTGTTCTTTCGGCTTACCTTCCGCAGCAAAGTCAAGACGACCAACCATGTCAGATTCCCACCACCTTTCCCCTCCCCCCCCACTCCCGGGGACTGAGAAAGAGAGAGAGAGAGAAAGAGAAGAGAGAGAGGGAAATGGGAGAGAGAGAACAACAAGGGCAAAGAAGTGATGTCGGCTTGGCCATGCCCACCCACCCATATGACCACCAGGCCATTTTTATATTAACGATTATATTATATAAATTATTTTTAATATTAAATTTATATTTAATACAAAAATTAAAATTTTATATTAAATATATTATCTTTATTTATATTAGTGGTCCTCGGGATTTAAAATTATGAGTTTGGTGGTCCCTGAGGTCTAAAAGCTGGTGACCCCTGATCTAGAGTGGTTTAATAATCCTTCACATTCTCTGATTCTTAGCAACGGAACTCTTCTTTCTTCTCCACAATTTTCATAATTTTATTGGCAAATAATCTGTGTATGTTTTGTGAACAAGAACGGAATTTCTACCCTGAATATTTGCTATTTGGTATTATCACGACTTTCATGGTGATTTTAGTTTTCTGCTAATTTTTGACAAAACATCACAGTAAAAATAATTAGTACAACTCCTGCCTAGGAATTATATAATAGATTAACGTGTTCAGCAAACTCATCAGCAAACTGGAAAATTTGATGATGCAGTGGAAACAGTAGCTATTAAATCAAACCCGCACCAGGTAGTTATTATTTGATTATTATTTTTCTGGCCACGCAACATTTTATTTGCTTGTTGATTTGTTTCTAAGACTTTTCAGGGCAAATTTCTACTAAACCAAAAGTAGAAGCAATCTGAATAGCAAGGATTACAAATGTAGTCTACAAGCATACAGAAAAAGAATTTCATCAAGCCATTACAGATTTTAGAGTACTGTACCAGTAATTCAGATTTTTTTTTTATGTATAACTTTTCATTTAATAACCTTTCAAAGTTGACCAAGTCAAGATTTGTTTCACAAACATGTTAGTAACTTAAAAAACTGTGGTGATTCATTTAACAACTCTGGCAAGAAAGGTTGCAAAATGAGACAAAACTCTCAATAATTGTCTTGCTTGGCAACAGAAATTTTGTGCTCAATTATAGTTATAGGTTGAAAACTATCCGTATTTGAATTTGGTTCACGGAAGCCACAAGGTGCCAAGATGATCTTCTATTTATCTCATCTCAAATTTTTCATTTTTGGATTGTTTGGCTGAGATTATTTTGTCCCTTACATAGGCAACAAATATCAACAGTTTCAGAACAACGCCAAGCTTGCAAATGACTTTCAAGCCTCTCGGATTTTTTTAGAACAAGGGTCAGGAAACTCTCAGTAGAAGTCCTATAAGAATTTAATGACATGCGGGGGAGTCCACGATCTTGGGGTAGGGATGAGAATGGAATGGTTATATAACATAATGGTTGTGTTGTTATACAACAGCATAACCAGATACAGACTGAAGTGTTGTTTTAAAATGGAGAGGAGTAATTATTTCAGTATAGCTGAGATTAAAAATCCAAGAGAACCCTTCTTCTTATGCAGCCTGAGGAAGACGCCACATGTTCTAGTGGGTCCACATTATTGTCAGATATTTGAGAATGGGAGAAAAATAAGTGAAAAAGGTGAATCAAATGATTCATTGGGCAATATGCCACTGCAAGACTCCCTCCTATCAGACTCTAAACTCATTGTATGAATGTTCGATGTGCACAGATTGAAAAGTTTAAATTAATTGCATATTAGCACTGATGGCAGTGTGGCTTCAATAAAACATAATTGTTTTCACTAGAATTCAGTACAGGGTGTTACTACAATTCAATAATGCAAAAATGGAATTACCCACATAGCTATTATGGCAAATGAGTGGAAGGAAATTTATAACACAGTGTAAGAAAGATTTGTGCTATCAATATAAGCCACCTTCACCATGTCATCACGAAGTCTTCCACAGCTTGCTATCACTATCTATAACAAAATTTGGATTATGCATAATAAACCTCATGAGATAGATCCGTAATGGTGAACCTGAGGCACGCGTGCCGGAAGTGGCATGCAGAGCCATCCCTGCCGGCACGCAAGCCATCGCCCCAGAGCAGCTCCACTGCGCAGGTGCGTGCCACCCACCCGCCAGCTGATTGGCAGGTAGCTGCCACATATGTGCAGGGGCGTGCAGGAGACATTCGTGCATTCATAGAAACATGCAGTGCGTGGGGGGGGGTCGTATGCACAGGGGGCATGGGATCCCCCGCATGCATTGCCTTATGGGTGATGACACGCGTGCATGCATGCACTTTTCACATGCGTGGACAGAAAGGTTAGCCATCACTGAGATAGATCCACTTTATACTGTATATAACCTGGGTTTGTCTAGTGGTTAAAGCAACTGTCTAGAAACCAGGAGACTGTGAATTCTAGTTTTGCCTTGTGCACGAAAACCACTTGCGTGACTTTGGGCCTGCTTAACTCATCTCACAAGGTTGTTGTTGTGTGAAAAATAGGAGGAGGAAGGAATATTAGGTATGTCCTCTATCTTTAATTAGTTATAAAATAATAAAGGCAGGATTATAAAATAAATATATAGATAAATAGTGTAAGCCAAAGAATCTGTCCAAAACTCTGATACTTTTGTTCTTTCTAGAATACTACCAATTCATTTGATATTCTTTCCCATACTGGTATTTTTTGAATGGGTATCAGAAATGAATTCAATAGTTTGTACCCTTGTGCCACACCTTTAAACCTCCTGAATTCAAATGTATATTTTCATGTGATACCCAGGGAAGCAGCAGGGAAAGCTGTTTACAGGTTGGAACCAAAGTACCTACCCCCCTTTGGATACAAATCCTTCACCCTGTATTAAAAAAATCTAAATCCGTAATACTTTCTTATCAGAATCCATTCACTGCCATTCTAACACGGTAAAGCTAAATACTGATATATATTCAGATATTGAGAAGTGATTATTTCAAGTAATTAAATGCACAATTAACTAAACAATTCTAATTAGAACAATATTAAATGTTTAGTAATCAAACCTATATTAATATTCATGTTTATTCCTTTCCCTGACACTACCAATTCTCTGTGATTTGACAAAATATTGAAAAACATCTGTTGTCTTGCTATTTATAACGGTGTGTGTGTGTGTGTGCGTGTGTACAAAATGCATGACATTGATCCTTTCTACCCTTAAGTTATAAATATGTGCCCTTTTGACTTGTCAAAATCAAATGGAGCCTTTCATTTTGGTATTTTGGATGAGTGCTATTTTTAGCAAAAATTGTCCTTCGGTCTTTTGGGTAAATTGGGTGTACTATAAAGCTCCCTTTATAGTACACCCAATTTAATTATTTATTACATAGTTTTAAAGAACAACTGACCCCAGCATTTACATTTAAAAAGGTCAGCACAATAAAACAAACACACACACAACCAAATAAAAATCTTTCAAGGGCTCACCCACCACCCTGATCCAAAGGTTGATATAATAAGACAATCCGCATGGGAGGTAAATGATCTTGGGGCAGGTGGAGGGATATTTTTCTATATCTATTATAATAATAATCCACACTCGTTACTTTCTTTTTCTGGGCCCTGGCTGTCATGCAGGCGCTTTCCTCAAACGCCTTACTTTGTTTTCTCTTGTTGCCTTCTTTTTACCAGGGTTGCCAGATCCGGACAGCCAATATGGATACGGTGGGGTTCTCTCCCACCCTCCCCCCACCATTTAGGAATAATCCGAAATACAACACCCCACGGCAGCAGCCGTAGGCTTCCCACCCGAGACAAAGACACTCTCCTTGTCCTGGGCTGCAGCGGGCCATCTGCAGGCAGGAATGGATTACAGAGACCCAAAGGAGGACCAGTCTACTGCCACCGCCTCCTCCTCCTCCTCCGTGTCTCTCGGCAACGGCCAGTACCTATTTCTCTTCCCGGTCTCCGCAGGCTCACCCCGGTCATCAGAGCCCAGAGAGGGAGGGAAGAGCCCCTGCTTAGGGGACTCAACGCAGCTGCTTTCTCTGCCCTCCTGGGTACACTGGCTGCGGTTATAGTTTAGCAAGTTTGTGCGGGAAGGGAAAGGGACAGGGTCCACACTCATGGAGAAAACTGAGCACCCCATGTGTGTATGTGTGTGTGTACATGTGTGTGTACATGTATTGAATATCTCTATCTATCTATCTATCTATCTATCTATCTATCTATCTATCTATCTATCTATCTATCTATCAAATCTATCAAATCTATCTATCTATCTATCTATCTATCTATCTATCTATCTATCTATCTATCTATCTATCTATCTATCTATCTAATCTCTTTCTATATAATCTCAATATATACCCTGTTTCTCCAACAATACGGCCTCCCCCAATAGGAAGTCCCAGCATGTTTTATAGGCATGAAATGAAATTAAGCCCCTCCCCCAAATTAAGGCCTATATTAAAACATGCGAAATAGTTGGGAATGGTGGGGGGGCTTGCCATTAGGAAGTACTTTTGTTGCACACCCGGATATGGTGCTGCCATATCTGTTGACCCCGATACGAAGTGCCCCACCAATGCCAAGGTCAACATCCAAGCCGTCGCTGCCCGCCCGCCCATAGATGCAAGGGGGGGGAATTAAGTCACCCCCGAAAAGGCAGCCTAGCCATTTTTTCGGGGCTCAAAAAAATATAAGACCCGGCCTTATTATATGAGAAACACGGTATTATATATATGTATGTATATATGTATATATGAATGTGTATATATGTGTGTGTATACACACACACACACACATCTCAATCAGTCAAACCATTATAAGAAAAGTCTGTTGTTGTTGTTTTTCTGGTATGGCTTTGCTATCAGGGTTGCCTGACCTCTGCTGATGCAAGCCGCTCTGAGGCCGTCTCTCCCGATCCCTGCCAGGGCATTTTTATTCATTTCCCTGGGCTTTCCCAGGCATGATTCAGCAGTAACTGGAAACAGGCACGGGAGGTGCCCTTTGCATTCATGTTCTGCCTCTGGATTTTCAGAGATGTTGGTTTGTCTGCTGGGAGAGGCTAGATCGGTTCCAGTGCGTTCTGCTGTTCCTAATGCCGATCAGCGCCTTTACCAATGTTGCCTGAGGCTATTAGAAACTCTGATCCAATAGCTGGAGGCTTAGGAAAGAATTGGCTCTAACTTTAGACATTTATTAACTGTTTGGTGTCAGCAGTTTACCTGTGACAGCTGCCTTCCTGCCCCGACCCCACAATCTGGAGTTCAGATTGATTTTGGATATAGCAGTCACAGCTTTTCACAGTCTCCTTCTTTTTAAAGTGATAGCAAAGAATTACTGAGGCAAATTAATTTGTTAAATGCTTAACCTAAACATTATAAACGTATCCTGGGGGATGTTTATCTTATTTCTGGGAAGAAAAAGGCGGTGGAAACATTTGTTGCATGGCTATCAAAAAGACGCAAAGTCAACGGATAAAACTTCTTCATAGTTCATGCCTCATGACATGCTGTGGTTCATTATTAACTGATACATGGCATAAATAACATTAGTTAAGTTCATGTGTATCAAAAGCTGTATCAAAAGCCATTGATTGTAAACCACGCTGCTTGTTTTTGGCATAGCACACTAAGCCAAGATCAAACCTCATTACGACTTGGTTCAATATGTGAACAAAGGCCCCATTGCATCTTCTTGCTGCTGTTAAAACAGAAGCATTATGGAGGAAAATAGTGGCAACTATTTGAACCAGTGCCACACTGGAACAAATGCATGAGAGACACAGTGTCTACAAAATTGTTAAAGTTAAATCATAATCCTTCAATAATCTGAAATTTTACTTTTGATTTTTTGCTGATGTTGAACCTTTTTACACTTCTAAAGAAATTATGGGCTTGCAGTTTAGAGAAAAATGTTAAGGCTCTTCATTAAAAAAAAAAAAGAGGTAAAAATGTCAGCTGTATTTTATGAAGCAAATTATGCAGGCAGCAGGTAAAGGAAAAATATGAAAATGAGCCATTTCATATGGCCAGACAAATATTCAGGATCAATTTGCAAAACTAGAAGATAATAACATGCTAGCACATTCTCTTGTACTGTATTTTCTCACATATGATTTAGTTTTACTGTATCTAGCTATAAAAATTGGTGAAAATGCTTATAAAAAAGTTATGAAATTTATTAACAAGACAAAGCATTTTATAAGAAACCAGCAAAAATAACCAGGGTGTTGTGAGATGTATTGTGTGGCATAAGCTTTAGTAGTCTACAGCCTTTTTAAAATCTAAATTTGTGTCCTAATATAATTTGTTAATCTTTTTTTATTGCCTATTTCTTTACGAAAGTTACAAAGAATGCCTTTCAGAAAGATCTCATATTTTGGACTATTCTATGGACCCCTTATAGCCAGTGCTGTAGTGAATGTTTATTCTGGAAGATTGTTTGCATTCCTTAAACTTTAGACTTCCGCCCCAGTTGTAGTCTTGTAGTTTGTTGTTTACACAGTTGCACACGTGGGCACCCGCATGCATGCACTCCAGAAACAACAGCGTGACCTCAAATACAGGTAGTCCTTGACTTACAACAGTTTATTTAGTGGCTGTTCAAAGTTACAACATCACTGCAAAAAAGTGACTTATGACCATTTTTCACACTTACGACCATCCCAGCATCCCCATGGTCACATGATCATGATCAAATTTCAGATGCTCGGCAACAGACTCCTATTTATGATGGTTGCAGTGTCCAGGGGTCATACGATCACCTTTTGCAACCTTCTGACAAGCAAACTCAATAGGGAAACAGTAGTAATATTTAACCACCGTGTTACTAATTTATCAACTGCAGTGATTCACTTTTAACAACTGTGGCAAGGAAAGTCATAAAATTCACTTAACAAATGTTTCACTTAGCAACAGAAATTTTGGGCTCAGTTGTGGTCATACCTGTATTGCTTTTCTATTCAAATAATGCAGCCTGTCCTGGAAGTGAGTAAAAGTGAGGGAATCGACCTCTTATCACAATTACCTTGGCTTCTTTATCTCCCTCTGGCATTGCTGTAGTGGTAAATAATGAATTTATAAACTGGAAAAGTTGAGATTTTAAGCATTTTTGTTGAAAGTTAGCTCAATCAGATTTCCTTTAATAAAAATATATTAATGATGGAAGAATAAATGATTTTTTCCCCATTCAGAATTCTGACACTTAAGACAGGCTTCTCATACATACTGTCTCTTCAACTCTTCATCTGCCTAACATCTATCTTTGTATTTGCTTCTACTATGAAAAATGAACACTGGCTGGCCTCAGAAATCTTGTGGATATTATCTTGTGGATATATTTTTGGTGGGATGGCAAAACTAGACATACAGAGCAAAACACAATAGGAACATTCCCTTATATACAGTATTTGTAGAATATGCACACAGAATCATGTGAGGGGAAAAAATTGTTTTCGCACCAACTCTTCAGTAGAAATGTCTCCTGCAGTATTCAAACAGGATGGATGCTGGAGTGTAATCACTGCATGGTAGGCATAAGAAAAATAGTAGTAGACTAGTATCTGTGGTATTTAGAACAGGAACATGAGGCACATGTGGGAGGAAAAGTAGATAGTGCTAGAAGAAATACCCTTTTTAAAAAATGATTAACACTATAATAGAAAATGCAGTTGCTGCCTGCTG